>NW_026692018.1:0-4238 GCF_021218885.2 Marmota monax | reverse complement strand
AGAAGGAGACCTTACAGTTAGGGATAAATTGAAGCATAATAACAAATGGTCTCTTGGAATCCCTTGCAATTTGGGACAATACCTACTGAATTATCCCCAAATCAAAATTTGTGCCCTTTAATCATCTTCAAAACATCTAAGGCCTGGTGCAGTCAGCCTTTCCAGATCCCTTTTCCTTTGTGGACACCTTTCTCTAGCATGCAGGGAAGAACTTACTAAAAGATAACAATCCCAGAGTATAAAACCCCAGCCATTTATTTCCCACAGTGACTTGTATTTTAAAGTGATACTTTCCTCAGATCTTAAGTTGGTCTGGGCACTTGCTCATGCAGCCCACATTACAAATAGATATCTAACAGACAGATAAGGAGCAAGCACAGTTGCTATTTGGGGCACAAAAGGCAAAAAGCTTACACATAGTGACTTCTTCCCATTTCTCTCCCTTTTATAAAACAAGCCTAGCATTAAGTTGGTGTTCTAGTTTTTATTTCCCTTTGGAGGCCATTTTATCCCATCCTCTAGATTTTATTTCAGCAAGGCTCAGGTGCAGAAAACTATCAGGAATTTCTTTTTTAGAGCTTGTGGATCAAGCTGATCTCAACTGTTTAACTTACAGCACATGGAGTATTTTCCATCTTCAAAAAAGTAAAGAACAAAGCATCCCCTGTTATTTCCTTTGTCTCCTGATAGGGTGTAAGCTGGTGTTCCTTCCCTTTTTCATGAGCAACCATGGGAAAGGATTGTGGCCTACTGGATTAGGCACCTTTTAAAAATTTTATTTATTTATTTATTTATTGATTGATTGATTGATTGTGTTGAGGATTGAACCCAGTGTCTTGCACATGCTATGTGAGTGCTCTGCCACTTACCTACAGCCAAAGCCTGGTTCTGGA
Organism: Marmota monax; assembly: GCF_021218885.2. Lineage (NCBI taxonomy): Eukaryota > Metazoa > Chordata > Mammalia > Rodentia > Sciuridae > Marmota > Marmota monax. The sequence continues at coordinate 3,345 of NW_026692018.1, read as the reverse complement.
TCTTGTGATTTCCTATCTGTTTTCATAAACCCTGAGCTAACTTGTGGAGATTACCAATATATTGATACACTTTTGGAGGGAAATTTGTGCCTCACTCAGTATGGCATAGATATTTAAAAGCTTCTCTAAGGCTAAAAATTAGTGCATAGGTACAAACCATAGTCCAACTCTCTATGCATCAAATCAACAAGGTCCTCCCAAAACCAAAAATATTCTCATCAAGATAAACTCTTAGGGATTCCACCTCTTGGGTCCCCTTCATCCTCCGGGAGAAGTCTTTTCTGCTGTCCTTTAATAAACTTCTAATTTCTACTCTGACCTTGCCTCGGCCTGCTTCTCTGGTGTTATTCTTCAACATTGGGGAAGCAAGAACTCGTCACCGGTCAACAGTGGTAACATATTGGAGGTCCCAGACCGAGATTCTACACCGAAGTAAGTGCACGCACCCCATGTCTGTTTGAGGTGCATCTTTCTCTCTTTCTTTCTGGAGGGTAAGGTGGGCACCTGACGGCTACTTAAACGCAATTAGTGCAGCCGCCACTCTTCAAGACTCGGGTGAGAGGTTTCCCGGCCTGGCAGCTCTCAATCACCTGTTCAATACAGAGCAGGCATGTTGGGTTCTGCCAAAGCCGCTTCCAACTTTTCTGTCTGGGCCTGGAGAGCAATTGGCGTAAGTACACAGTGTCCCGAATCCCGATCTGCCTCGGATGCGTGGAGGTGGAGGAAGGAGTTTGGAACAACTGCGGAATTCCGGTCTGGGCTACACTCAGAGGATTCCTAAGGTTCCTTTCTCTTGAGCCCCCTCCCGACAGCCCTCAGGGGTATCTAGGGTGATCGGTAGATGAATGGCACTGAGGGAAAGCCCCAATCACATTTGCCTCCGTATGGGCCATGCAACACTCCCAACCTCTCATCCATTCCTCCTGGATGCTCCCCTTCCTTCGCAGGTCAGAAATGTTAGCAATTCAGGTTGTAGGACTGAGAGAAAGGCATGGGATAATTAGCAAAATCTGCCCAGGTTCCCTAAGATGCATAGGTAAATTTCACTAGTCTGTTTTATCGCCCCAATGTTTAAAATGTGCTGTGTTCCCTAAGCTGCTAGAGAGGCATTTTTAGAATCAACTCCTCCGGTAATCTGCTACCTTACAACCAGTAGATATCCCTTAACACTTAGGTGGCTCCTTTAGTCTACAGAGCAAAGGCAACAAAGAGCGCATGTTTCTCTTTTGCAATGGGTTTTTAGTGGCCGGGAGGATAAGCAGTAATGCCCTTAAGTCTGAATCCTCCCAGGGTCTCTGGCACAGGGCAAACTGAGACCCTAGCACTTTGCTAAAGGGCACCAGAAACCCCTTGGCAAAGCAAGGTGAGAGATGGGTTTTCTGGACCCTTTAGGAAGCTCAAACTTAGGGAGACATCCCTAATGAGAACAGTTTTCTCTGGCATGGCGTGGGCGCCTGAGTCCTGTTTTCTTCTCACTCAGAGGGGAGCTTCTCTCTCTCCAATATGCCAGGTGCACCACTAGCCTGCGTATTGAAAAATTGGGATAAATTTGAACCTCAGATGCTCAAGAAAAAGCGCCTCATTTTCTTGGCCTGGCCTCAAAACAAACTCTGAAGAAACCTGGCCACCAGAGGGAAATATCAATTTTAATACAATTTTACAGTTTGATAAAATTTACAAAAAGGAAGTGGTGTGTGAGGTGCTGTATGTTCAGATTTTCTTTGCTCTAAGGGAAAATTCTAAATTATGCCAACAGTGTAAAGTAGACTTAGCTATGATATCTGCCATGAAGAGAAAAAATCTTGGGGACTCACTGAGGAAAAAGAATCAAGAGAAAAATTTGGGCCGATCAAAGTACATACCCCCTTCCCCCTTCAACACCTAAGGCAGATAAAAACTTAACTCTACTGGAAAGTTAAGAGATATGCCAGATTGCCTGGGATTGGATCTATCCAAAGGAGCTAATCCTGTAAGTAAAAGGGAAACTGAGGATTCCCAACAGCTGCCAGAGCCATTTTCGCTTTGGGGAATTTCCTCATTCTTCCCTGCACTGTAAGGATTGCTCCATCTCTGTCCACTTAAAAAGAAGGGACACTGAATGCAGTAAAGTCAGTCACACTGAGACCCTTGATTTTACACCTATAGTTGCCCCTCTGTGAAAACATCTGGTCCACTCATGGGGAAATCTATGGTGCCACTGATAAGAGTCATAATTAAATGGAAGTTCAAAACCTGGAGAGATTTTTTTCTTATCTGGTCTGTTTTAAAGGTTATTATAGGTTGTTTCTTGGGGATGATCTTGGCTAAATGTGTGTCTAAAAGATGATTTTTTTATTGTAACATCTGGTATCTAAATGAGTTTGAAGCATTGCATAATCTTGCAGTTAAAAGTTGGGGTTAGGTAATTGTTTAGTTTGTGATTTCAGATAATTCATGCCGGAGAACTTAAATACTTAGGATAGAAAAGAATTCTACTTCCAAGTTGGCAAGTAACTCCCAATCATTTAGTTTTATTTTGAACTGGGTAGCCTGAGAAGATTTCACTAGGTGTACCAGTGCATTAACTTGGGCAAGGATAGTAAATTATGATATGGTATCTGTTCCCCTCAGTGTGTAAGATTTAGGAAAAAAATGTTGAATTGGAATGTTGGTCTGGCTTATTGAAATAACATTGAATAGCAACAGTCTTGGAAATTTTTAGAAGCTTAATTTTGGATATACATGGTAGTGTGTGGTTCTCTAAGATTTTTTTTCAGGTGATTTAATGTAACTTAATACTACTTTAGGAACTTCAGAATAAAGGAAGTGACTTAATGATCCTAAAGAAATTTCTTCTGATGGTAGAGATCCTATTTTCAGTTTTGTGTGAGCAAGTTTTTCTAGTGTAGGAAAATGTAAAGGTATGAAATTTTATAAATTGTATCTTAAACTTGTATCATAATTTTCAACATCCAAACCTGAAAATTGTGACTTATGGTTAAAATGCCTTAGGCATGAGGTTTCTGCTCAGAATTCCAGTTTTCCCAGTTCCTTCCAGACCTCAGCCAGGACTTAAGTTGATATGCAAATAGAAGAAGCCTAGAACACTCAGTAGGAGACAGATCTAAGGCCCAAGGAAAAAAAAAAAGAGTAAAAGTGTCTTTTTATGGGAACTCAAACTAGATTAAACCAAAGAGTAAATTATATGGTATTTACTAATTACTGGCCAGTCATCTTTTTTCTAGGACTTTTGCTCTTTCTTAGAGTCTGTATTTTTTGAGCTCATGATTTTGATCCTACAGACAAGTTAATGTTATTCTGATAAGTCCTATTTTTGATCAACTGGAGTTTTTTTTTTTAAACATT
>NW_026692017.1:0-138814 GCF_021218885.2 Marmota monax | reverse complement strand
GACATAGACTTCTTCTGGAAGGGAGAAGGGGACCATAGCTGGTGTCCTGGTATCCCAAGAAGTGAGGCTTTCTGCCTTTTTATATGTCCTGGGCTTCCTTTTTTCTCCTGCCATTTTCTTCTTATTTTTCTCCTTCCTGAATCCTTGACTAGGCCCAGAACCAGGCCAAGAAATTCTTGGTGGGGTGGCCCAAAGGTAGGGAACAGGTGGACTGCAGGGGAAAGGGCAGGACAGAGAGCCAAGACAATTTAACACCCTTAAAGCTTCCTGTAAAGAGGGGCAATTCTTGGGACAGGTTACCTTGGTAATAGGTGTGTGTGGGGGGTGAGTTTCTTGATAAGGGTCGGAGAAGCACTCTGAGAGAGTGAAAATATTTTCCCTTATGGAACAGTCTCCAACTTGTTGGAATCACTCAAAATTGGTCTTCTTGTTCGTGCCTGACTCAAGTTATCTATCTGAACTGACTGCCTGTCTAATTCTGACTTCATTCACACATTGACTTTTCAATTTTCTGTATTTTTTTCTACAATTTAACACTGCAAAAGCAAAAGAAAAAATATTAAATCATATAGGATAACAAGTAATGGAATGCACTTGGGCTCCATCCCATCAGGCTCAGGACCCTCCCTCAGCATTCCTGTTTTTTTCTGCCAGGTTCACAGAAAGCACCCCGGTGTAGCTGTGTTCAGATGATGACAGTCACAGCCTCAAGAGAGGGTGCTTTTGTACAGTGATCCCAAATAAATAGTGAAGGAGAGAGCAGAGCTCAAAATTAGGATCTCCTCAGCTGTCAGGCACAGGACAGGCCAGCACTCATTTCTAGGTATTTTTTTTTTTAATCTTCATACAGATTTCCAGATTTGTATTAATTTGCAGATCCACTGAAAGACCTAAGCAACCTCACTCTTCTTGGGACATCATTTTGCTCTGAAACTAAACCCCTGACCTACTGTGTCCCTAAAGTCAGGAAAATACCACAGAAAAGCTCTGTGGAAACAGTTCAGGAAAAGCTGTAGATGGGGATTGACTAAGATAGGAGGAGATATCAATATCTGAAATTCCTGATGGCCCCACCTAGGTGTGGTGACCAATATCTAAACTAGAAGCCCTACATCTTGGCACATACTCACATTGGGACACCCTCATGGTTTAAACTAATCATTTTTAAGTATGTCCACCCCTTGAACTAACCAATAATCCTCTCCAGATTCTTTCCCCCACTTGATCCGCTAATCTTGTTGTAGAGTTGTTGTTGGATTTTCCCCGGTGTGTGATGATTTCCTAAGAGAAACTATTATGGATGTGGGGTCTTTGCCTCCCCCAAAGAGTGTATAAACTGCTGCAGACCTTGGGCTGGGACCTCTCAGTGCCACAAGTTGCTGTGCACAGAGGACCGAGCTAGCTCACAATAAGTGCCTCTTTGCTGCTCACATCGATCTGGGTCTCTGGTGGTTTAGGGGGTGTCCCGAGTTCGAGCATAACAGCACCTGGGTTTTAATCCTTTCAGGTCATGGAGTTAGTGGAAAGGATTCCATGGTGGGGATATGGATAGAAGTTTCCAAGAATGGATAGTCCTGACCCCTGGGCTCAGTGGGCGGTGGAAAGTGGAGCATACAGCTGGTTCCAGATGGGTCTGTGGTTGCTGGGGTGAGGGCATGGTACTGCAGAGAGGAGCAAAGTCTCACAAGATCTGGCAGTGGCGACAGTGGCGGGAGCCTCATATGTGAGCGGTGGGTGGCAGCAGCATCCTTTGGGGACTGAGGAAGTTCAGAATGCAGAGACAGAGGCCCGGGCAAGGGGACCAGGTCAGGAGGTGGCCCGTGTCTTCGGAGGCAGTCCAGCATGCCCCCCCACCCCCCACCCCACACCCCCCAGCTGCAGCAGGGCTGCTTGGTCCCTGCCTTTTGGGGACTGGCCAGGATAAGGCACCGGTGGCTGTGGGCCATTCCCCCTGGCGAGTCAGTCCTCACACTCGGATGTGACCCCAGGGCCTACCTCAGTTTTCCAGGGCGGCGGCGGCGTTGGCACTGCTGGCCATGGCAGCACCACTTTGCTGTGTGCCAGACACTTAACTTGTGTGCTTCCATGCTTGGGCTGCACAGAGAGGTGCAGCGCCCTGCCCAAAGTCACACTGCTGGGACATTGTGGGATGGGCTTCCACACCCAAGTGGGCCTGTGCCCCTTCCTTGCCTCTGGTCCTTTTCCCAGTGGTGCTCACAAATGGTTCCCTCAGGTCCTCCTGGGGCTGCCAAGGGTGTGTCTGGGACTCGCTCTGAAATTGGATTCAGCAAGGTATGTGAGTTCCTTAGGACAGGCTTTTACCATGCCTTTGTCCAATTCCCAGAAGGTCTTCCAGTTAAGTGCCCTCTGAATCTGGCTGCAACCAAATAAAACTGTTTCCCTATCTTCAGTGCTATCTTAGGTGCCTTGCTTTGTCCGTTCCTCAACAGTATAATCCTATACACTTAAACATTGGTTATGTTTTCGTGATATAGTAAACAGATGTGATTAATGGTGTACCTCAAATAATAAAATATCACTTATTAAAATGGAATAATTTGCCTAAGTTCAGAAATTTGCAAGGATTGTTTCAAAGTGTAATAAAGAAGGAGTTAACAAATGGGGAAAGAGAAATTTGAAGGTTCTAATATGGATTTAATAGAAGGAAAATGTGTTTCTAGATAAGAGAGCCTATGTAATTAAGTAAATAAGAGGGTTTAAGTAAGTGATAAAGGAGGTCTGTGTACATTTGCTATATAGGTTTAAGTATGTGATAAAGAAGGTCTGTGTAAGTTGGTTATATATGTAAGTTTTTTGAGCAAGTAATCTTGAAGGAATTAAGCATTATACAATTGTGGCTAAATAACAACTGTTATTTTACAATATTGTAGTATGTTATTTCTTTAAGAGCTAAACTTGATTAATATATAACCATCAATAGTAATTGTGGTAGTATTACTCTTTTTTGTATATTAAATGTGTTCATATTTTCCAAGTATATAAGTCTTTAAGATAGAAGCTTAAATATATATATATATATATATATATATATATAACTGGTGTTCTCCAAACTAAAGTGGCATGGTAATTTTAGGCTTATAAGAATATCATATTGGAAATTTATTTATATCATTTAATTTTATATATCTGGACCTGTTATAAATAAGATAAATATGAAGTCCTATACACCGGGTAGAATTTAAATGTAACATCATATTGCGTTAGCTAGTATTCATGTAACATCAAGCAACAATATATGTAAACTTTATAAAATGATATTTAAGAAACAAAGATCAAATTCAATACTAGAACACTTTACCTAAGATTTATAAAGAGCCTTGGCTTCCCTGAGATAAGGTTCTGCCTACCGTCTTACTACATATCAGAATGACTCCAAAGTAGGCCTGACTTCAGCTAAAAGCCAGTGCTCTTAATTTAAGGTGAAACTGACTTTGCTGGATGTTTAAGATCAAGATTTAAAGTTAAATTAAAATGGCCAAGAAAACCAATATTTGGCTCTTGCCCTCTGAGTCAGTCAGAATCTAGGGAAAAGGGAACTTCACTAAAGAGCTTTGCAACTCTAAGCCACATAACCTCCTGATCAGGGAGATTAATGAGACCACTGGAGAATGAAAAGACAATCAATGCACTTGCTGTGAATACATTGGAGACAGAAGATGTCCCTGATGCTTCCAAAGGAAGCCACATAGTCAAGCAAGACCTGGACCCATCCTAGAGCAAACAGCACTAGCATAACTAAGAAGCTGCTTTCAAGTTCCCCCACGAGTGACCCCTATGGGAACTCAGCTGACTCTTAATGATCAAAACAAAGTCAGTTTTGACCAGCTTGATCTTAAATACCTACCAACAACAGTTAAGCTAAAACACAGTCATTCCTGGGAGCAATGAAGGACAGGAACAGCTAGAAAAGAGGAGACAGCAACTAGGCCAACAGGCTCTATGGGGAATGTTCAGTCAAGTGTGGCCTTGGCTCCTCCCCCTTGCAGGACCCCTATTAGTCCTCTTTATGTTTCTCCTAATAGGACTCTGTATGTTAAATTGCCTACAGAAGTTCCTGCAAGATCAGATACATGAATTCACCAACCAGCTGGTCATCAAACTACTTCTTTAAGATTACCAGCCCCTGATTCCCAAGACAGCGACCTATGACTCAGGACCAACTCCTCTAGCACCAGAGACTCTGCCCTCACCTAAAACCCTCCCTAAACCCTTTTTCAGATTTTACAACCTCTCTTTCACTTTGTAGGAATGAGAGCTACTCTCTAGCAGCTCCACTCTGCTTCTTCTATCTCCTCTACAGCATCCCTACAAGGAAGCATCAAACCTAAACTCTCCACACATTAGATGAGGAGCCACCAGCCAGATGAAGACTGGTAGATCAACTTCACTCACATGCCTAGGCACAAAAAGCTTCACTACCTACTTGCTTTGGTTGATACTTTTTCAGGTTGGATAGAAGATTTCCCTACATCCAGGGGAACTGCTGACACTGTCACCTCCATCCTCATCAAGCAGATCATTCCCAGGTTCAGATTTCCCACCTCCACCCAGTCAGACAATGATCCAGCCCTTTTCTCAGGGAACATGCAGACCAGTGCCTTCCTGCACCATTCATTGCCTCAATCCCAGCACAACCACAAACCGAATTGGACTCTCTTCAACTGGGTGACTCAGTCTTACTTCAGGAACTGCAATCTCAATCATTGGAACCTTGCTGGACGGGACCCCATACAGTCATACTTACTACCCCAATGGTGACCAAGGTTTAGACACTCTCCCTGTACCATGTCTCCCACCTTAAAAGGCACCTGTTCCAAATGTCCAGTCCTGGACTTCCACCACGCCCACCAAACTCAAAATTTCTCACCAATCCTCTTCTTCTTTTACTAATCATTAATCTCTCTCAAGTTTCTATACCAACCACAGATGGTGCATTAACATCCAGGCAACATGGCACAAGGATGACACCACCCACTCTCAGTTTCTGGGTCAAGGCGACTGCCCTTCCACTGGCTGAAATTGGGCTGTCACCATTAACATTACTGGATTTAACCAAGCCACCTGTGATATTTCCTAGAGTCCCCACAACAAGACCAATGGCTGATACTAAGGATCTCCTCCACCCAGGACTGGTTTGATGCCATTGATGACTTGTGGTTTCAAGGAACTTTTATGGACTTTACTCCTGCTGAAATAACTGTCTATAGCCAGTGGGTGTTATTTCTGGCTGCCTGGTGTTCCCAGACCTATCCCCGAACATTCCTCCACTTTCCCTCCTAGGTCCCATGGTACCCACCATTAAGCAGGAAGTAGCCAGAGGATTTTATGCCATCTCCATGTCACTTAGAACAACAAAAAGGGAGGAATGTTAGGTGCAGGACAGGCTGAACTAGGTTGTCTGTAGGGCAAGCTGAATGAATGTTAGCTGCAGGATAACCTATGCACTCAAACCCCCTCTGTCTGGTCCTTTATCACCTGTTTGCTTCAATTCTTTTTTTTAAGTTCTTTTTTTAAGAGAGAGAGAGAGAGAGAGAGAGAGAGAGAGAGAGAGAGAGAATTTTTATGTTTATTTTTTTAGTTTTCGGGGGACACAACATCTTTTTTGTATGTGGTGCTGAGGATTGAACCCAGGCCGCATGCAAGCCAGGCGAGTGTGCTACCGCTTGTGCCACATCCCCAGCCCCTGTTTGCTTCAATTCTGAACACTCAACCCCACTCAAGGATGAACACTCAATCCCCACCCATCTGGTGCCACAGAAACACACATCTGAACCCTGCCCCATCTGCCTTAAGGCAGAAGATGACACCCTTAGCAACTACTGTGTGATTCACTCAATGTCCACCAACAAGGCAGCTTACAGACCCAGAGACCCCATTAGATTTCGGCTATAAAATGTCCCTCCTGCTGGGCCCCCCCTTCTCTTGCTCTCTCTGTCTCCCTCTCTTGCTTTTGCTCTCCCTTGTTCTCTCTCTCTCTCTCTCTCTCTCTCTCTCTCTCTCTCTCCTCCTATTTTGCACTGCTGCATAAAGATCTCTTGGTCACTCCGAGTGTTGTGGTCACTTTCCTTTCACTTCACCCCTAAACTATTTTTTGGCCCTGGGTTAGAGGGCAGAGGTGGGTTTAGAGTGACCTTTGTATGCCAGCCCAAGGAAAGTGGAATACTGGAGCCCAAGTCTTGCCTCAGGCAAAGGAAAGAATCAAACTTTGATTCCCCTTGAAGCCCGTGATTCCAGTCTGGAACAGTTGGTTGTCAACCCCAGAACCAAGGCTCCTCTCCTTGGTGTTGAATGCCTATCAAGCCCACTTTGCTACTGAGCAGTGAGGTTCCTGAACAACAGAACCTGCCTACACACCTAAGTGAAAGTGGGTGTGATACTTTCACTTACATGTAGAAGAGAAATAAAGGGAGGACAATATATGGCATGCATTGTGTCTCACTTATAGCCAGAACTTTCAGCTGTGGTGGAAGATAGCATGCCTTCAAATGCTTGCACCTTCTACTAATGAAGAAGTTTGAGTTGGTAAAAATAAAAAGTATTAGGCTCTAGTTCAAAAAAGAAAATCAAACAGGAAGATGAAGATGGATACTAATGTTGGGACACTTATTGTTGGGACAACCTTATTTAAGCTAATAAAAAGGAGAGGCTCGATTGAAGTAGGGATGACATGTCAAAGTCAATGATAGGCTGCCTCAGTCTACCCGCAGGTTTCACTATAATCCTTTCATGGATCTCTTCTTTTCACATCATGTTGGAGCACATTCTTTGTGTCTTGTGATTTGAGGTACTGCTACTTGAAGGAACAATAATGAACTCCTTCAGTTGCTAGTAATAACAAGTAAAATACTGACAAGATTGAAATTTTTGGATTCATTAGGGTGAGATTTATGTGCCATCTCTCATACTGTTAGCATATATACTAGTCTATGTATACTCACTATAATTTTAAATTTATGTTGAGTTAATGTGCACTGTGAAGAAATAAGCACTAATTTTCAGACAGTTTTCTTATTCTCCTGAAGCATCCCTTACTACTTTGTCTTACATAATTAGAGGCAAGGGGTGGGGTTTTCTATAAAAAATTTAAATATTGTGTCTTAAAGTAATGCTCATTTAAAGTGGGCTTGATTAAACCATTTTAAGATCAAAATTCTTGTGACCAGGATGAATATTGATGATACAGATCCATCCTACCCAAGCACTGTGTGAAGCCTAGATCCTGTTCCCCACACACTAAAAGCCCCCAAACACTAAATTGATGTCCCTCAATCTCTTTGATAACTAAAATTTTCTTTAATGACAGTTCTGCCTCTATGAGAATAATATTAAGAACATATCTACTTAATTTTAACAAGAAAAGGGTGACAAACAACATTTTTCTGGAAAAATTTTTTTCTGAAGTGTCTGGTATATAAAAAAGACATGGTTTTTGTTAGTGACACTTTTGTCAATTATTGTAGAAACTTGGGAGGCAAGGTTGATTTCTGTCAGAAAATTTTGTCTGTGTTTAATGGAAATTCACATTAGAAATGTTGACATCTAAACATTAGAATCATTTTAGCAGTTTGATGTGAGAATAGAGATAGGAAGTGACAGCAGTGTGGATGATAGCAGGTCTGAGTTGAGTAGAATATACATTCATGTCATCACTTTGGGAGTGGGTTACTTACTAGGGGTTGAACCCAGAGGCACTCTACCACTGAGGTCCAGCCCTTTCTCCCCTTCTTGAAATGGGATCTTGTGAAGCTGTTGAAGCACTCTAAAACTTGGGATCCTCCTGCTTCAGCCTCCCAAATTGTTGGGATTACAAGCAAGCAGCACCATGCCCAGCTGTAATCACTTTTAAAAAAGAACATTTTCTATTACTGGTGTTCATATTAGCAAATTTGGAAAATGTAGATAGATATACATATACCAGTCCTCATGGTATGACTCATTACAACTATCCTTTTATTTGAAACACTGCTAGTTATGATAGAGAAAAAATTAAAATAAAGTTTAGCTCAAGCTAGCTACAGTGTAACAAAAATTTCTTTAACTTGTTTAACTCTAAAAAAGGTTGTTTATTTTGACTTTTTAAAAATCTTGTAATGTGTTTGTTGCTTATTGCTATTGAAAGGTGCAGTGGAAACAAACATGTAAGGAAAGACTTCTCAGAAGAAAATATATTTTCAATTGTCTAGAGATATATTGAATCTCTTTGACCTGAGAAGTCAGCCAAATCAAAAATAATTAATTTTTATTATTTTGAGCAAGTAAAATGTTACCAAGTAACAGAGGTCAGTATTGTTAAAAATACTGTTAAAAATCATTACTTTTTCTTTTCATATTCACATGTTCCCAAGTAAACTAAACAAATAACGAATTACAAGTGTGGGAGGCCATCCTCACACGTGATTTGAGTTACCTCCCTGGCTGGATGAGAGGCATTTAGACACAGCTGTGTTAGAGCCTGTCCCATCCTTTTCCAGGTCAGAGGGCTTATCAGTGCAGAGGCGCCTGGCCACTGCCCTGAAGACCCAATTATCACCCCTGACCTTGGGATGCTGCCCCCCTTAACTTTCATTGTATGGGATTTTCCCTTGAATTTTTTGTTCCCCAATAAAAGCCCACTCCCTGGCGTGTTATCCCTCTCTTGATAATCTCTTCTGTAAACCTCGCCACCACATTAGGTGACTAGAGGCAGAAGCTAGGAGAAGCCATCTCAGAGTTGTTAAAAGGTAATGAGAGTCTTGTCTCTTTAATTTAAAACTCCCTAGCAATTACTTATGAAGCGAACCTTCTTTCATGAAGCCAGTGCTGGTCTCGTGGCAGATACAAGTATATTGAAAATGTTCCAGTTTCTAAGCATGGAGGATATATTGACAAATGGACAAAGCATGCATACCTTTATGGAGTTTTACATTTGATAGACATAAGAATTAACTGGAAGAAAAACAAATAATTTACCATACAATTCTGTGGTTTATAATTAGGGCATTTCATTGATTTTTAAGATGCACATCTGAGATGAATGGAATCTTAAAATTGGCATGTTTTAACCACATAGCAATTTTTCTTCTGAGTTGTACATAGAATAAGAATGTTCTAAGTGTCTTAAAGGTGATGGCATCTCAGAGGCAATGAAATAGGAAATATATAAAAATATCAGCACATTGGTTAATTTTTAGCACCAAAAAGTATTCAAAGGTGACTTGCAAAAAGAAGACACATATTTCTATATTCTTCCCTTTTTTTGGGGGGGTGAGTACCAGGGATTAAAATCAGGGGTGAAAGAAAAGTGACCACAACACTCGGAGCAAGCAAGAGATCTTTATTGCAGCAGTGCAACAGAGGAGATGAGAGAGAGAGAGAGAGAGAGAGAGAGAGAGAGAGAGAGAGAGAGAGAAGAGAGCATGCATGCAAAGGAGACAGAGAGAGCAAGAGAGAGGGGCCTGGCAGGAGGGAGTTTTTATAGCCCAAATCTAATGGGATCTCTGTGTCTGCAAACTGCCTTGTTGGCACACAAGGGGGTTAAGTGTTTGGCCTTGAGTGTCAGACTGAGTGTTCAGCCTTGAGCAGGGGGGCGAAGTGCTCAGCCTTGAGTGGAGGCTTGGGTGTTTGGGCTTGAATGAAACAGGTAATAAAGAATCAGACGGAGGGTTAGAGAAGCCAGGTCATCCTGCAGCTACCTTTGTTTGGAATGCCCTGCAGACAGCTTACTCAGCCTGTCCTGCACCTAACATTCCTCCCTTTTTGTTTTTCTAAGTGACATGGGGGATGGCATAAAGTCCTCTGGCTATTTCTTGCTTAATGGTGGGCGGCATTGGGCCTAGAAAGGGAAGTGGAGGAATGTTCAGGGGACAGATCTGAGAACACCAGTGCAGCCAGAAATAACATTCAGAGGCTATAGAAAACTAATTTGGTAGGGGTAAAGTCCACAAAAGTTCCTTGAAGCCACAAGTTGTCGATGGCATAAAACCAGTCCTGGATGGAGGAAATTCTTGGTATCAGCCACTGGTCCTGTAGAAGGGACTCTAGGAAGTATTGGAGGTGGCTTGGTTGAATCCACTGATGTTAAGTGTGACAGCGCAATTGCAGAGAGTGGAAGGACAATCACCTTGACCCATAAACTGAGAGCAGGTGGTGTCATCCTGGTGCCATGTTGCTTGGATGTAGAAGCGGCATCTGTGGTTTGAGATAAAAAACTTGAGAGAGAATAATGATTTAGTAAAAAAAGAAGAGAATTGGTAAAAAATCTTGAGTTTAGTAGGTGTGGTGGAAGTCCAGGACTGGACATTTGGAACAGGTGCCTTTTTAAGGTGGGAGACATGGTACCAGAGGGAGTGTCTAAAAGCTTGGGCTGATGCAATAATGGCTCAGGAAGGCACTTGTCAGTGTGTTCCCTTAGGAGTTTGTGTAGAAGTGTGATATTGGGCAGGTAGGACACAAAGGGAGTAGGAGTGATTGTAAAGCTTTGTTTGGTTAAGAAAGGGCACCCACAGAGTTGCTCAAAGGGGCTAAGGCCTGAAGGATATCTAGGGGCTGCCTGAATTCAGGTGAGGGTGAATGGCAGGAGATTGGGCCAGAAGAGCCTGAGTTCAATAGCAAGTTTAGTGAGATGATCCTTGAGAATGCCATTAGGCCTCTCAACCTTACCCAAGGATTGGGGTTGATGGGAGATGTGGAGCCTCCAAGTGATGTTGAGGTCTTTGGAAACTATTGAACAACCTGAGAAGTGAAGGCCAGACTGTTGTCTGACTGGATGGAGGCAGGCAATCCGAACCAGGGAATGATCTGCTTGATGAGGATGGAGGCAACAGTGTCAGTAGTTTCTCTGGATGTAGGGAAGGCATCTATCCAATCTGAAAAAGTATCAACCAAAGTAAGTAGGTAGTGAAGCTTTTTGTGCCTAGGCATGTGAGTGAAGTCTTCGTCTGGCTGGTGGCTCCTCATCTGATGTGTGGGGAGTTTAGGTTTGATGTTACCTTGTGAGGATGCTATGGAGCAGACAGAACTGCAGAGTAGAACTGCCGGAGAGTATTTCTCATCCGTAGGAAGTAAAAGAGGGATTGTAAAATCTAGAAAATGGGTTAGAGAGGGTTTTAGGTGGGGGCAGAGTCTCTGGAGCTAGAAGAGTTGGTCATCAGTCATACGTAGGCCTCTGTCTTGGGCATCAGGGACTGGTAATTGATTGACTGGTGAATTTGTATATCTGATCTTGCAGGAACTTCTGTAGACAATTTAATATATATCATCCTATTAGGAGAAATATAAAGAGGACTAATAAGGGCCCTGCAAGGGGGAGGAGCCAAGGCCATACTTGACTGAATATTCCCCATGGAGACTGTTGGCCTGGTTGCTATCTCCTCTTTTCTAGATGTTCTTGTCTTTTATTACTCCCAGGAATGACTGTGTTTTGGCTTAACTGTTTTTGATAGGTGTTTAAGATCAAGCTGGTCAAAGTTGACTTTGTTTCTATCTATTGTTAAGAGTCAGCCGAGTTCCCATAGGGGTCACTTGTGGGGGAATTTGAGAGCAGCTTCTTAATTCTGCTAGTGTCATTTGCGCTAGGATGTGTCCAGGTCTTGCTTGACCATGTGGCTTCCTTGGAAGCATCAGGTATGTCTCCCTTCTCCAATGACCCTCCTCTTCATAACAAATGCACTGATTGGCTTTTCATCCTCCAGTGGTCTCATTAATCTCCCTGATCAGGAGGTTATGTGGCCCAGAGTTGCAAAGCTCTTTAGAGAAGTTCCCTGTTCCCTAGATTCAGACTGACTCACAGGGCAAATATTGGTTTTCTTGGCCATTTAAATTAACTTTAAGTCTTGATCTTAAACATCCAGCAAAGTCAGTTTCACCTTAAATTAAGAGTACTGGGCTTTAGCTGAAGTTTGACCTACTTTGGAGTCATTCTAACATGTAGTAAGATGGGAGGCACAGCTTATCTCAGGTAAGCTAGGGCTTTTTATAAATCTTAGGAAAAGTGTTCTAGTATTGAATCTGATCTTTGTTTTTAAATATCATTTTATAAAGTTTACATATATTGTTGATTGAGGTCACATGAATACTAGCTAACACAATATATTACATTTAAATTGTATCCAGTTTATTGAACTTTATATTAATCTTATTGATAACAGGTACAGTTATAGAAAATTAAATGATATAAATAAATCACCAATATGTTATTTTTATAAGCCTAAAATTACCATGTAACCTTTTGGAGAATATCAGCTTGATATTTTTTTAAAAGCTTCTATATTAATGACATATACCTGGAAAATATGAATGCATTTAATATACAAGAAGAGTAATAGTACCACAATTATTATTGATGTTTTTATACTAATCAAGTTTAGTTCTTAAAGAAATAACATATTACAATATTGCAAAATAACAGTTGTTGTTTAACCATAGTTGTATAATGCTTAATTCCTTCAAGATTACTTGCTCAAAAAACTTACATATATAACCAACTCACACAGACCTTCTTTATCACTTGCTTAAATCCTCTTATTTACTTAATCACATAACTTTCTTATCCAGAAACATCTTTTCCTTCTATTAAATCCATACTTAGAACCTTCTAATTTTTCTTTCCCATCTGTTAACTCCTTCTTTATTCACACTTTGAACCAATCCTTGTAAATTTGTGAATTTAGGCAAGTCATTCCATTTCAATGAGATATTTTGTTATTTGCAGTACAAAATTAATCACATCTGTTTACCATTTCATGAAAACATAAACAATGTTTAGTTATATAGAATTATACTGTTGTAGGGGCAGACAAGGCAAGGAACCTAAGATAGCACCAAAGATAAGGAAACAGTTTTATTTGGTTGCAGTCACATTCGGAGGGCATAGCTTCTGCTGTAATCAATTAATCCCTTGGACCCCAAGTTTAGGTAGTTTCAGAATTTTGCACATAGCATGTAAAGGGTGAGGCTTAGAAGTTCACAGTCTGCAAAAGTTTACAAAAAGCAGTTTTTTTTTTCCTTTGTTCTGGGCAAGTTAACTCTTCAAGGACACCTGGGAAGTGGAAAGCCTTTTTTTTTTGTTTTCTTTCCTCCCCCTGCCAGCTGTTACCATGGAGCCCAGTTGGTAACACCCTTATCTTAGAAATGTAGTCAGCACTATGAAGCCCAGCTCAAGGCCAGAGGCCTTGTTTACATATTTTGTGAAAAACTAGTGAGGGGGGGGATGGTACAGCACCTACAGTGTTGATTTTTTCAGACAGTGGCCAAGTAAAACTGGGAAACATGAAAAGAGAAAGTTTATCTACATTAAAGATTTTTGTAGGGATTCTTTTGCTGAGAGTACTAAAATCAGCACCTTCATTACACAAGCGAGCTTCTCTTCTTGTGTTATAGTGAACCTGAAACACACCCAACCAATGCTCTGGAAAATGACAGGGCAGGATCTGAACCCCAAGGAGCAGACATCAAGCTCTGTAGGGCATCCACCATACCACTGGTGTCTCAAGCACAGCCTGCTGATGGGCACAGGCCCAACATGGACACCACCTGGCTGGTAAGTAGAACCCTGCATGGCCTGTGGATGTCAAGGGAGAGACTTTCACAAGAAATAGAAGCTAGGAGTCATGGTGGGCAGGTAGGATGTGAAGCACAGAACAGAAAGATGGCACCCTCAAAATGACCTGCCCCAAGGGCCAAAACCTGAGTCGGTGCTGCTGCCTCACAAACAGCACAGTTCCCAGCTCAGTCCTCTCAGTGGAGATGTGAGGGTGGCCAGCTATTCCAAGGCTGGCAGGAGGCTCTAAAGCCAGAAACACTAACTACCTGCTCATCATCTGCAATGAAGATGTCCAAGACCTCACACAGAGCAGCCTCATCCATTCTCCTCTGCTGGGAAGGCGCTGGGCAGCTGCCTGCTCACCAGGTATGTCCTCTAGAGCATCTACAGAAGGTCCGGAGGCCACTCCTTGTTGAGACATGACCCCTTCAGACAGTGCAGGGTCAACCACATACCCTGGAGCCCTGCTTCAGCCAGGTCCAATTAGGGAAGCCTCATGGAGCAGGGAAAACACAACACAGAGCCCAAGGCAGCTGAGGCCAAAAGGAAGGGGGATGCAGGTGGGCAGGGTAGAAGTGTCCCCCAGGTCATGGCACCCTGGGGCCTCCACTGGAACACCACTGGAACACCTGGGCTCCTGCTTCCAACAAGTGCAGCTGTAGAGGCACCAGGGGAAAAAGGTCAGTCCAGGTACCCAAGGCTCAGCCAGGTATAGCCTCTAGAGACTTCAGAGGCCAGATGTGCCTCCACCAGGCAGCCTCTGTCAAGTCATTACAGCAAAAAGCTGAGGAACGGAAGCCACTGAGGGCCGAGGGCTACTTGGAGCCTCCCACCTGACCAACTCAGGCCACTGCTAGGTTGCTTCCCTTGTTGCCAGAAGTTCAAACCCCTGAGCCTCTGGAAGGACCCAGAGAAAGCAAGCAGAAGCCCACGAGCCAGCATCCAGTGGCCACTGAAGAAAGCGCCAGGAGGAGTCAGGCCACCTCCCCATGGCCCTGTGGACCATAGAACTCTCTCAGGAAGGTGCTAGGACATGCTCGGTTCTGCTGGGGAGGGCTGGGAAATGGCTGGAGGCTTCATCCTGGCTTCTGAGGTCCAGGCCACCCCCAGGCTCTGCCCACCCTCTGGGAACATCAGGTCTGAGCTCAGAGACATTCTCTCAACAGTGACACCAGCTCAGGTGAAGCATGATGCAGGCTCACTGTGGCACATGAAAGCCACAGCCCAGAGACACTTGTGGTGGGTGCTCACCTGTGCATTTAGCTCCCAGTTTCTCTCAGTTGCAGCTTCTGCACCTTCAGGTATGTATTTTAAATAAATCTCCTGTGACAACACCACACACACACACACAAAAAAATAGAGAATTTGCAGTGGTTCTGCTGCTGGTTTGCAGTGCTGGGGCTGGAACCCAGGGACTCACACATGCTGGCAACTGTACCACACCGAGCCACATCTAACACTTGAAAGTGAACACTCTCAATGTCATTCATCACCACCTGTACTAGGCTCCCACTTCATCACCCCCAAAGCCACCAAACTTACATCCCCCCACCCTGCCAACTCTGAGCTACTCAGCTCTCTGGATGAGCTGGTTCTGCATGTTTCCTACAACAGGCCTCACACAGTTTGTGCCTTGCCCCTCGGGTTTCTTCTCATAGCACTGCGTGTCTGAGGTCCACCCTCGTTGCAGTTTGGCCACATACACTTCCTTCTTTATTATGGCTGACTGATATTCCACGGAGGGTACACAGCCTAAGGAGTTCACCCGCTGAGGACACCCTGGGTTGCTGTGCCACTGGACTGCCATAGCTCTGCTGCTCTGAATGTGCAGACAGGCATTTGTTCAAACACCCTTTTTCTTTTCTCTTGGATGAATACTTAGTTGAACTGCTGGGTCATATGGCCATTCTGAATTTAACTTTCTGATAAGCTGCCACACTGCTTTACAAAGTGGCTGTAGGACTTCACATTCCCTCCAGCATGACACCACAGCTCCAACTTCTCCAACTCCTCAATGACACCTGTGATTTGACAGTTTTTATCATAGCTCTCCTAGTGTGTGTTAGGTGGTGTGTCAAGAGGTTTTGCATGGCACTGAACCACCAATGCATGCTGATGCCTTTCACAGGCTTCTTGGCCTCTTGTATATTTTCTTTGGAGAAAAGCTTTTGCAACCCAGGTGTGGCAGTGCATAATTGTTATTGCAGCTGCTCCAGAGGCTGAAGCAAGAGGATCTCAAGTTCAAGGCCAGCCTGGGTGATTTAGTGAGACTGTCTCCAAATAAAATATGGAGAGCTGGGATGCTGTTCAGAGGTAGTGCTGGTCTAGCATGCAGGAGGCCCTGGGTTCAATTCCCAGGATGAAGAAAGAAGGGAGGGGAAGGCAGCCGGCTTCAGGCAAATCTTTTGTCCAGAATTAAGTTGGATGGTCTTTTTGTTGTTGAGTCATGAGTTCTTTATATATCATGGATATTAAACCCTTATCTGATACATGATTGACAAACATTTCTCCATTCCATTGGCTGCCTTTTCAGTTTTTCTTGTCCTTCTCTAAATGAAAAAGGTTTTCATTTTGATGAAGTCCAATTTTCTACTTTTTCATTTTGTTTCTAGTGCTTTCAATGCCAAAATTAAGCAAGTTTTGTTAAACATTTATTGACCAAATGCCAACTCTATCATATTCCTTCAAATTGGGTTTTATTTCTATAAAGTCATCAGTAACGTCTCCACCTTCATTTCTACTTTAGTTTCTTTCACACCTTTTAAAAATATATACCTTTATTTGTTTGTTTGTTTGTTTGTTTCATGTGGTGCTGAGAATGGAACTCATGTGCTAGGCAAGGGCTCTACCACTGAGCTACAACCCTAGTCTGGCACCTTTTCTCAATGGTGTTTTGCAATTGCACACATTGATGGTGTTTGTTGTTGCATATTGCTGCATGTGATACACAATGTAACAATACCATTTGGCCAGGATTCCTCCCCAGCAGTCCCCCTCCCCCCACCTCACACCTGCCCCTTCTTTTCTCCCACTGGTCTCCCTCTGATTGTCATGATGTCTGCCCCCACCTTCCTTTCCATTTTTCCTCTCTAGCTTCCACATAAGAGATAAAATATAGGACCCCTGACCTTCTGAATTCTTTACATATTATCTCCTTTTTTTGTTAGCCTAAAAGTTTATGGATCTTGTTGGTCTTTTGAAACAATCAACCTTTTGATTCATCAGTTTTTTCTATTGCTCTTCTATTCTCTCCTTTTTTTAAATCTCTGCTCTAATATTTAGTATTTTCTTCCTTGTTTGTCTTTGGGTTTAGTTTCCTCACCTTTTCCTAGTTTCTTAAGGTGTGAAGTTGAGATTGGACACAGAGCTCTTGTTCTCAATTGATTTCTTTTTTTTTTCTTTGAGACAGAGTCTCACTAAGCTGCTGAGGCTGGCCTTGAACTTTGGATCCTCCTGCCTGGGCCTCCTGGTCACTGAGTTTACAGGCATGTACCATTGAGCACAGCTATGGTTTCATGGCTATTGCTCATTTTTTTCTTCCACAAGGATTCTTCAACTTATTCTATGAATGTTTTAAAAGAACCTTGTCCTGCTGTGCAATGCAACATTTTTAATTGCCATGCTCTAAGTGTCTCTGTGGTGACTCTCACTTGAAGTTTTACCAAAGCCTTCAGTATCCCCCAAGATCTAGGTTTGGGTGGCCTTCCCTGCTGAGGAAGAGGTGACTCCAGGGAAAGGACACAACCATACACCACACACACACACACCTCATTCCTCACACACAGCCTTGCACCCTGACACACATGCACAAATTAACACACACCTCACACACACCACATACATCAGACACTACACACATACTCCTTCCCCTCTGGGCTCCACTTACAGTGCACCCCAGTGTATCACTGTGTCAGGGGCTAGAAGGAAATTCTCCTTCAAAGAATAGCCTGACACTTACAAAAACAGCCCCCTGGGAGACATCCTGCCTGGGAGACACCCTGCAGCCATATATCTCCCTGAGACATCCTGCGGCCACCTATCTTCCTGAAACATTCTGCGGTTATCTCACCTTGTGCAGACATCCAGCAACTGCTGATAAGAGAGCTTCCCCATCCCCAGCATATAAATACCCCTGTGTGAACAATAAAAGTTTGCAGCTTGATCAGAACTCCTGTCTTGCTGTCATCCTTCTGTGTCTCTTGTCCCTTCATTCCTCCCCATCTAGGTTCGCTGCCCACGTTGATGTGTCCTGCCGGTCGGGACGTCACTGCAACACCAAAGAGCAACCTCTGCAAGGAACCTCACAAACCAGACCCAGCCCAGGAACCAAAAGCCCCAATTACCTCCATGCCCAGGAGGAAACCTAGGAACAGGTGCCACACTTCAGGTGTCTGTGAGCTGGAGCTGAACCAGGGAGCACCTCCCCAGTGCTCCTGAACACCTGCAGGAAGATCTCTCTCAGAAGCTTCCTGGGGCTCCAATGGGTTCCCTTACCAAACAATAATTCCCCAGTGCCTGACAACTCCCAGAGGCCAATGAGGTCTCACCTCTAAGGAAGAGCACCTGCCAACCAGGGAGCACCCACACATGGGCCCTGCAGCACGGTAGAGGTGCACCCAGCCCCACACCTCAACATGTAGACCCAGAGGAGAGTGAGACCCACACTTGGCCCAGCCACAGCTCCTGAGACACTCACATATTTGGTCTAGGGCTGGGAAAGGAAGAAGGAGACTGAGGGTCTGAAGCCCATAGACTCCTGTGGGATGCATCAGACACTGGGGGCAGCCAGGCCACTGCCCCTGTGGTAGCACTTCTAGGGCCAGCTGGACTGCAGTGCAGTAAGTTTGCAGGGAAAAAGTCGGGTGGCAGGGGACACAGGGCAGCAGTGAGGGTGGCTCAGACAGCCCAGCTAAGCCACCAGGGAAAAGAGAAGGGGCTGGGATGGGTGGAGGTGGCATGGTTCACTCACTCTTTGGATAGTCCAGGACCCTTCATCAGAACTGGGCTCAGCTACATTTTTCTGCCAATTACTGGAGCCTGGGGACAAGCACAGGTCCCTGTCTTCCTGCAGCACTTCCCTGCACTCCATCTCTTCCTCCAGGGATTGGGCCACCAAGGAGTTACTGTTATCAGAATCTACACAGGGAGATGAAGGACAGGTCAAATCATGGAAAAAGCAGAAAGCACCAGAAGGCCACACTGGCATGACCCCTGCAGAGATCAGTCCTGTCCTCCCCCAAGGCCCTGCTGTGGTTTCTGCTACCAGCCAGGCAGGATGTGGCCAAGGGCTCAGCCCCAGCTGCAAAGAGCAAATCAGACAGAAAGAGCCTGGATACCAAGTGCATGCAGTCCCAGCAACTGGGGAGGCTGAGGCAGGAGGATTCCAAGTATGAGGCCAGCCTAAGCAACTAAGTGAAGCCCTGTCTTAACATAAAAATCAAAAGGGATGGGGATGTGGGTCAGTAGTAGAACACCTCCAGGTTCAATCACTAGCACCAAGGAAGAAACAGAAAAGGGTAGTGCATGAGAAATGGAGAGGAAAAGAAAAGAAAGGGTCAGGGCAGGGCCAATGTCCACAACACTCCAAACTTTGCATCTCTGAAACAATCTGCCCTTTCCTTCCTACAAGAAAAGGCCTCCTTCCTCAGGAGCAGAAAGCCTCAGTCCAGGTACCTCCTAGTTGAGGCCTGCCTACCTTAGCCTAGCACTACCCCATCCATCCATCCTCTTGTCTGTGGAGAACCTCACCTGACAAGATATGTCACCCACACAGTGCACACACAGCCACTCAAGATGGCATACCTGAGCCCAAATTTTTTCCTTCGAAGAATCTCTATTGTCAAACCTGGGTCTTGATGACATGGTGCCATTTCAAGCCTGTGCCTGAAACCTCTGAGCTAACTTCCCAAGGCCCAGGCCTGCTGGGCTCCAGGTGTCCCCTCCCCTAACCCCTGCTCTTTTTCCTCTCACAGCTCTTTTACCATTGCATCTCCTCCCTACACATTCTATGAAGACCTTAGGCCCAGAGTGCTGGAGGAAGAAGACCCTCAGGCACACACACTAAAGGAGGCCCACATGAAGGTCTCAGACCCTATACCAATTCCCCATGCAGGACTCAGACACTATGCTTAGTCCCTGTAGAGATGTCAAACTCAACACCAAAACCACATGCAGGACTCAGACCCTATACCAAGTCTTCTAACTGCCCACACCAAAAAGTTGGAAAATTTTCTGCCACATACCTCACTCCCAGACCACTTCCCTTTCACAGCTGACAGTTTACAATAAACCCAGGATTCTGATGGGCCTCCCTCCCATTATACCAGCTGGACAGATAACTCTAGTGAACCTAATCCAGTCAGAATCTGGCATCTTCTCTGGCCCCAGGGACAGAATCAGGAGCTACAGGGCTCCTACTAGAATAGGACACACCCACTCCCTCCTGGGGGGGTCCATGATGGTGAGCTGGATGTTGGACCTTGGCCAACATCAGTTTCACCTGCAGCCTGAGGAGATAGCTGTCATGTGCAAAAGGGTTGGGCTGCCAGGACCAGAGAAAGGAGCAAGACCCTAGGCACACCCAAACCCTCAAGCCAGGCCCTGGCTTCCTGTGTCCTCCTGTCCCGTCCAGCAGGACACATCAACGTGGACAGCGAACCTAGATGGGGAGGAATGAAGGGACAGAGACACGAAAGGTGACAGCAAGACAGGAGTTTTGATCAAGCTGCAAACTTTTATTGTTCACACAGGGGTATTTATATGCTGGGGATGGGGAAGCTCTCTAATCAGCAATTGCTGTATGTGGGTGGTAAAACTGCCAGCTGCAAGATGTCTGATGATCCTGATAACCGCAGGATGTTCCAGGGAGATAGGTAGCTGCAGGATGCCTCCCAGGCAGGATGTCTCCCAGGGGGCTGTCAGGCTATTCTTTGAAGGAGAATTTCCTTCTAGTCCCTGACATCCTCCAAACAGCCCCAGGGACTGTAAATCTCAAGAGGCAGAGTCAACAAAAACAAATAAATGTGACCATCTGATTTCCAAAAGATGCCTGGCTTCCCTGCTAATGGAGATCATAACTGGATCCACAGGTGCCACTTCTTCCCACCCCACTGGACTATGAACAAGACGAAGGGCTACAAGCACTGGGGAGGGGAGGGTGGCAGAGGAGATGGAACCTCAGGCACACTGCAGCCAAGGCAGGTAGAGAGGCTGGGGGCTAGCAGAGGTTGCCTTTGTAAGCATCCAGTCCTGGGGTGCAGGAGCATGTTCTCTAGTCAGACTGGCCAGGAGTAAGAATCTGTCTAGGGAGGCAGCTGAGCAGCTGCAGGTGGATGGGAATGGCCAGGCCAGGCTGCCCACAGCTTCACACCCTGCCAGGGCAGAGCATTACAGCTGTTCAGCACACAAGTTTCCTTAGAAATGTGAAGAAGAGCTGGATACAGTGTCAAACACTTGTAATCCTAGCAATATAGGAGGCTGAAGCAGAAGGATCACAGGTCCAAAGCCAGCCTCAGCAATGAGGCCCCATCTCAAAATAAAAAATAAAAAAATAAAAAAATAAAAAGGGCTGAGGATATGGCTCAATGGTTAAACAACCCTAGGTTCAATCCTCAGGACCAGAAAGTGTGTGAAAGCCCATACCAGCTCATTGACACTAGACAAGCTCCAAAGGCCCCTGAAATGCTCCACTTCAAGAGATCAAATGCCAAATGTATGTGATGATAATTCTGTTATATCTCAAAAGCAAACACACCTGGGCACAGCACAGCAGGCTTTACCAGCCCACTCTGTGGCAGGCGCTGGGGGCAGAGGGGAGCAGAACTGAGACACCAGATGCCACGCCCCAGGCCGCTTTCCCACCTGGTGCACATCTACTCCCTCCCTGGGCTGGGCCTCCAGTGGAGCCTTCTGGGATGCCTTAAGGGGAGGGAACCTTGCTATTTGGACTTCATTCTCATTAGATGGGGTCTCACCCACTCATGCCTGTGACTGGACTGAACCCCACCCACCCTGGGCCCCAGAGTCAAGGATGCTTCATTCCTAAGTGGTGTCTACCATCCTGGCTCCAAGCAGCATACTCCCCACCTCCCAGGAGCCTTGATTCTTTGGCAACTCTGAACTTACTTCCTCCATAATAGAAACATACATCCTCCAGGAAAACACAGAATTAAATAGAAACATGGTTCCTAGACCTTCATGCCTCCTCCAGGAACCTCCCAGCATTGGGGAAGAGTTCCAACTGGGTCACTGGGGACCTGGGCAGGAAAGGGTGGCCACACCTCTCAAAGCCCTCACCCCACCCCCAACCCCTGCCTGTGCAGAGACCCCAGATTTCACCCCATGATTTCATCCAAGGGACCTCTAGTCCTGGGTACCTGGCAGAACACATCCGGCCTGGGATTCCTACCAGCAGGTGAAACCACCTGGAAAACCTCCAAGTGACTGAGAGGAGTGGCCTCCCTCTGCTGCAGAGCCAAGTTCCCAGTTCCTGTTTCAGTTTCAATTCCTGTAAACAGTTACCTCCAGGTGTGAGGAAGCCAGGGCTTGCACCCCTGCCAGGCTTTGGCTCAGGTGAGGTGTCAGACAAGTCTGCCCTCTCTCCCTACCTGCAGGGATGGGCACCCCCTGGAAGGCAGCACCTGGTAGTGTAAGGGATGACAAACACAGGCCTGGATAAAAAAAATGAACTATCAGAACACTGTGATGAGAAGTAGTGCCTAGAAAAGGTTGGGTTCCTGCCCCGGGAGGGTCCCTGCCCCTTTCTACTCAGATTTCCAGGAAACCTGGTTACCTTTTGCCTTTTGAATTGTAAATAACTACCCTAGGAATCTAATGACTCCCCTTTGAAGTGTAAACTCCTCTGTGGAGGCTCAGGGTCAGAGCTAAAGACTTGTCCTTTGCTGTTTCTTTTGATTCCTGCCACAACAGGACTCCAGTATGAGAAGAATCAGGGGAATTTGATAGAAAGGCCACATGTCCCTGTTCTCAGGAACATCCCCATTTGTTTTGGTTCTACTGGCAAGTGGTTCTGGGCCCAGCCCAGGCCCTTGCCAAAAATGATGAAGGGCAGAGGGCAGTGGCCTTTCAGGGAGGCTCTGCAGCAGGATGAAGGTGGATTGCCACTTCCCAAAGGGATGGGGATTAAATGAAGCCCCTCTAGGTGCTGTGTCTGCCCCATTTGCCCTTTTCTGGCCACTGTCATGGACCACCCTGTCTTGTCACATCATTGATTTTAATGCCAACCCCACAGCATCCTATGAAGACAAGCTGGCACTGTTTATCACTGAGACCAGCACCCCTTTTCTCCCTCAAACCAGGACCAGCAAGACCTCAACCACAGTTCAACCTGCATGTGAGCTCCAGAGGGTTCAAGTCCTATCTCTTCCTGTTGCTAGCTGTGTGGCTGTGACAAGTTCCTTAACCTCTTTGTGTTTCATCTCAACATCTATAATAGCACAGGGTTTTATGATAATGTTGTGTTTAGCACAGTGATGGGAATATCACAGGTTAGGAGCTTGGCTTTTTTAAAATCTCTGGGACTGCAAACCCTCCTCTCCCAAGGCCCAACTGGCAGATGTTCTTTCTGACACCCAGGGGTGGAGAACCCTGGTGGCTCCACCATTTCACAGCTCTATCTTCACAAGGCAAAAAATCTACAGCCACTCAGATAACCAAGTGCATCTGCCCAAGGCCCAAGGCCCAGCCAGGTTACAGAAGAAAAGATGGACTCCAAATCTCACTGTAATTCAAAGCCCCTGCCCCAAAGAGCCATAGACAAAACACCAAGGAAGCCAAAATCAACCAAACAAAGCAGCTGCATCCTCACACCTCCTGTGGCCCAAAGAAAGCACCTGAAAATGAGAATATGCCCAGACAGAGCAGGGGAAGAACCACTCACACCCACTCACACACATGACACCTGCTCACACTCGGACCAAGGGTCAGCTGTGGGTGAGCAGCAAGCTGAAGTAAGGACTTTGTTCCCACTCAAGCACAGGTGTGAGTGGCACATCTTTAGAGCACATGTGTGGTCCTCTCCCAGGCCCTCCATGCTATGCACAGGTTGCAAATTCAAAGGGTGCTCTGGGTGTCCTTGGAACTATGGAGAGCAGTGCTGCCCTCTGAGAGTGCTGTGCCCCTTGGGATCTGGGGCATTGGGACAGGAGAAGGGAGGTAGTTTCTCTATCCCTGTGTTCAGCAAGGAAGACCCATCTGACAGTTGGTGCCCTCCTGTCCCTCCACTGACAGCCTGGGCAGGCTTCGGGGACCCCTTCAAGGGCACTGCAAACCCACAAAGCCCTCCCCCTCCAGCAGCCTCAGACACCTCCTCCCAAGATATCCTCTGGAATATCCAGGGCCCTTCAGCTCAGCCAGAGGCTTTTCATCCCCAAGGGGGACTAAACCCTAGTTCCCTCAAAGAAAAGAGACTGGAAACTTTAAGCAGGAAAGATGACTCAAGCAAAGAACCTCACAAAACTGCTTGAGGAAAGTGCCCCCTGGGAAGAGTTGGGGGCGAGGGGTCAGGATCCCTTGAGGCTGCAAGCTGGTCCTGCTCCCATATACCTGAAAGGCACAGATGCCCCCACTCCCCACTTACCCCAGTGCCCCTTGGGTCTTGTCTGGTCCTGGGGCTGCAGGAGGCAGCCTTTCCACACTTGCCAATGAACTTGGAGGCCTCCTCACAGGAGACATGCTGTCTCTGGCTGGGGGTTCCTCCAGCCCAGTGTCCCTTCCCCTGCAGGTCTGAAAGAGAAGCAAGAGTCCCCAAGGCAGCAGCTACAAACTGTGCCTCCTCTCATGTGGCCACAGTCCCATTTAAGTTTTATTTTGTGAGAAAGTGAGATTGCTGTAGCCAGAAAGTTCCCCTGGCCAATGGAAACCCAGCAGCAGTTTGTCTCCTGTGGCTGTTCATGGTCATTGCCCAATCCCAAGTCCCACTCTGCCCTGGATGCCCTTCCATCCAGAAGCCCCCTCTGTCTCTGCCATCACCCAGGGAGGCTAAGACTGCAGCTCAGACTGCAGGCCAAGCCAGCTTTCCAGACAACCACTGATAACTTGGGGCAGGTGGGCAGGGAACTCAGGTGGACCTGCAGCCATGGCAGAACCTTGGCCTAACACATGTGACCCCCCTGTAGCCTGCAGAGCTGCTTGGAAAGCGAGACTGGAGCCAGGTGACCCTGCCTTCCCCAAGTACCTTAGTATCTCACCCTGCTCCCTGAGAGAGGGGACAAGACAGCTGCCCCACAACTAGCCCTGAGCACAGGTGAGGTTTAGGTGAGTTTTACAGGGACAGCTTTACAGCATTAGAGAGGTGCTAGTGGCCATGGTCACCTCTGGCTGAGCAGTGCCTCCTGCAGAAGTCAGTCTGTAGTGGACAGCCCAGGGATAACAGTCTGGGATCTGTGTTCCCAATAACTGAGGGGACACTGCCATCTATGGAGGCCCACTCCCCTCCTTGACCAGTGACATCCAACTAAGGAGAGGATCATGGCCACTCCAGGTTTGGGTTAAGATGGCAGGACTTGCTTTTTTCTAACCTGTGAATCCTCAGCACACCCACCCACTCACCACCCTATTCTGCTGGTCCTGCACCAAAGAGCTGCAGAAGCAGTGACCACAGCAGTGGCTCTTCACCAGCTGGAGATCCCAGCTGCATGGAGACTTCCCCTGCTGCAGCCCCTGCCCCTCTTCCAAGGTCTGCACTGGAGGGCCAGCTCTTCCAGATGATTCACCTGCCACACCCAACACCAGTTCCCATGGTGTCCCCTCCCCTCCACACAGCCCCTGAACCAAATACCACCAAGGTCTGGGCACTTCTTCACTCCACCTTCACCTTCAGTGACTCCCCCCTTCCCCAGGCTCTTTTCCACTATGGGGGAGGGAAAAATGTCTCCCCTCTGCCCGCCTAGGTTTTTTAGCTGAGTTTGAATTAAATCAACATCAGACGAATAACAAGAGGATAATTTTGCACATTTAATTACATACTTAGACACAAAATATGAGTTGAAGGGTCAGTTGGCTGGGATGCTGGAGAGGACACAGTTAAGAGAGGGGGAGGGTGGAACCATGAGATGAATGGAGGTTGTGTCATTATACAGTTTCCCAGGTAACCGAAGCTGTCTGGGAGCAGACTCTTTACTAATGCAGATTTCCTTCACTGGGGACAATTTCTTTTACAGAAGTCCAGCTACTCCTGGACTCCAGGTTTTTAAGAATAACCAGCCAGCCAGAGAATGCCTAGGTGTATTGGGGGTTGGGGGGATGCTCTATCTCCCAGGTCACATTTTGGGGCAGTGTGTCTTGGCCTGTTACCATCTCTGGTTGTCTAATGGAGTGCTCCACTAGCCTACTGACCAGGACTTCCAGAATAGGGTTCGGGACACCTCTCCAGAGCACTCTATTCTTTAAGTCCGCACCAAGGGCCAAAAGGCAGAGTGAGCACCGCAGACACCCAACCCTTCCCTGTTCAGCTTATGTGTCCTTTTCCACCAGTTCTTTAAGTCTTTTTACCAGTCCCTGGCCGCAACAAAACTCAACGCCGGTCCAGTCCCCAACCACGACCAAGGAAAAGCAGGTCGGGGAGGGTGGCTGGCCCGCGGGGTCTGCACTGCTCACAGATGCTCCTGTCCTGGACTCCTTCTCTGGAACCTGGAAGGCGTGGCTGTGCTTCAGGCGCTGCTGCTCTGGGGTCACTGAGCCTTTCTCCTAAAAGTAACCGCAGCAGTTACAGGGGCGGAGCCGCAGGTCTCCTGTGCCGCTGCACCAAGCGCTCCAGCTGCAGCACCCCCCACCCCGCTGTGCCGGCTAGGAGGCTCCTGCGCGCCCCCGGCCTGTGGCGGGACACGGGTGGGGGGACTGTCCTCCAGGGATGTCGCACCGGACCCAGGAAAGGCCTGAGCCCCGCCGCCCGGCAGCCGGCAGCCAGAGAGCAGGGGTTCGGACAGCGCTGAACCCGCAGGAAGAGGCGCCTGCGTTCAAGGACGCAGCAATGCCCTCCCCTCGTCACCACCCGGCCTGGAACCCCTACCTGTGGGATCTTAAGTACTCACTGGCCAGCACCCAGCCCCGCGAGACTCATGACCCACACCTGCACCCGTGTCACCTTCCCTAGAGGTCTCTGGGCCCAGAAGACCTGGATCCGCATCCCCTCACCCTGCACATTGGAATCCGGTACCCACGGAGTGAATCCTTGCCACAGGGACCCTTGGCACCCACAAGACCATCAGCCCCCTATGTCTGAATCCTGCCCAGCGAGATTCCGCCACCTACCAGCTGGCACCTACAGCTCAAGAGCCTAGCCGCCTTCAGGCTCTGTTTTCATCCCCAGGTCATGTGTCCCGCGGGCCTTCTCTCAGCCAGCCTTGTAGCCACTGCTGGGCACGCAGGGACGTGGCTGCAATTCCCCCCACGTGATTCTCCCAGAGGACCCGGCACCCTCCCATATCACGGCTCCTTCCCCTGGGAGGCATACCCTGCCGCTTTGCACCTGGTACAGGTCAAGGAGGAGGCCCTGATTTCAGCCAGCTCGGGGGTCCTTGAATCTGCTCCACATACACCGCACCTCAGACAGTGTGCACCACCACTGCAGAAGTAGCAGTCAGTTGCCCAGAAGCCTGAAACCAGGATTCGCCCCTCCAAACTTCAGGACACTAGTGAGAGTCTGGACATAGTGACACATGTCTGTTATCCCCAGAGACTTGGGAGGCTGAGGAGGCAGTAGAATCAGAAGTTTGAGGCCAGACCCTGCCTCAAAATACAAAATGATGTGGATGTGGCTCAGGTAAAGTGCTTCTGGGTTCAATCCCTAATATTTTATCAATCAATTTAAATATAGCTTTAGAAATAAAAATGGTCGTCACCATTCTACATATAATGTAATTCTGAATTCCCAATTTAGTTTGTGGTTCAAGATAAATGAAGCTTCAGCCTGAATTATCAGGTTACCTCCTCTACACCAGTCTTCTTTCAGCCCTTAGGGTCCCTTCTGACCAGGCTCACAGGCATTTACAAGGGTTTCCAGGCAATTTCTGGGAAGAGGTAGCAAAGATGTTGTTCCCTGCTTTCCAGAAAATGAGTACCCATGCATGGTTGGCATGAATGTCCTGTTTGGGAAGGTGCAGACACCAGCCTCAAGGTGCTTCAAGCAGATAAGGGTGTGTCAGCATGTCTGCCTCTTGGAGTTGGTGGTTGACAGTAAGGAGCTCTGACAGCAGCGATCACACTGTGAAGATGGTCTACAATCCAATGAACCAAGTCTGCAGCCCTCAGAGATTGTGGACTGCAAGACCAAAGGTGATGCAATGGCCTGTATCTGACCCACTTGAAAATAATGTTTAAAGTGACAAAAGATATACATTATGTATACATGTATGATGTAAATTGTAATGTATGGCCTAATAGAATTATGAAACAAGATAGAAAAGAGCAAAACTATGTGGATGGTGGCAGGAGCAGTTGCTTTTGCAGGGCTGAACCTGGAACAGAGGTGAATGTGGAGCAGGAGGATGATGGGAGCTTGAGGACATGACCAGTGGCTTCAGTTGGCTTCACCTATAGATTTGTCCTAAACAGGTGGTGATACAAACCAGTGCAGAAGCCTATGCTAGTTATCCCAGCAACTTGGGAGGCTGAAGCAGGAGGATTGCAAGTTCCAGACCAGCCTCAGCAACTTAACAAAGCCCTAAGCTACTTAGTGAAACTCTGTCTCCAAATAAATAAATAAATAAATAAATAAATAGCTTGGGATGTGACTCAGTGTTAAAGTGCCCCTGGGTTTATTCTCCAGTACCAAAAAAAAAAAAAAAAAAAAAGATGGTGACTTGGGTGCTGTGGCCTGCCTAAATATCTCCTCCTCTCAGGATGAAAAACAACATGTTCACAAAGGGCCTTGAAAAATCTGTTTGAGGAGAAGCCTGTAGGAAAACAAAGGGGAATCCATCCATCATGGCCACCCCTGACAAGCCACTGGCCTTGTTCCCCAACCCATGTCTGAAAGCTCATCCCACACAAAAAAGCTGTGTCCAAGAGGTGTGTTTTGTGGGGAAAGAAAGGCTTCATTATGTGTCCAAAGAATGGAGAAGTGGGAGCTTTGATCCCAAATCAATTTCTTATGTCCAGGGTTACAAACAGGAGAGGATTCAAAAGACAAATAAAGGGCAGAAATGATAATGTCCCTTCTGGAAACATGTGGAGATACTCCAGGAATTTGGGTAACACTTCTTTTTACCTTTTTGTGATGTTTCTGGTTGTGGTGGCTGGTAGGTCTATTTAGCTTTGAAGGGGAAGAAGAGAGGTCAGGAAAGTCTAGATCAAGTTAGCACTTTATTATAATCCTGGACAAAACATCTTTCCACCATCAACATGTCTATGTGCAGTGCTGAGTAGAATCTGACCCAAAGACTAAGGCAGCCAATGGCACAGACACAGTACGAAGGCAGAGGTGCCTTTTCATCCTGTTCCCATCACTCCTAAGACACCTACAAGGCCAAGGGTCAGTGTTTTCTGAAAAAGTGTCCTTTGGGTTCCTGAAGGGAAGCCTAGACAACTGTGATCATGAGCATGTCCCAGGTGTCATCTACAGTAGTGCTCATGGTGAATGATGGTATATCCCCCAGCCTTGGATCTCCAAAGGCAGATTTTTAGGTCAATCAGGAGAAAGTAAGAGGGGTTTAGGTTTTTCCTCAGTGGCAGTCATGGTGCATGTCTCTGCAGCTCTCAGTGCACTGAAAGGGGTCCTTCTTGTCTTTGACTTCTAAGGAAAGAACCCAAAAGAAAGAAATAAAATGAGAGAGAGGAGAGGGAGTTCAACAGTTTATTTATTTAGGACAAAACTGTGTGTGTGAGGGGGTGTGGACCCCAGCAGTGGCTGGAACCCAGCTTCTGCTTATAGCCTAGGGAAGTTATAGTGGGGCAAGGGAGTGGGAAAGTTTCTGCAATTAGGCTATTGCTAGGGGTCATCAGGGAAGGGTCCTCTGGTGTCACCTTGGTGGTCACTGATGTAATCATTGCTCCTGTTGAACCAAATATTTCTCAGGATTCCAGTCCCAGATGATGATCCCCTTTCCTGTGTGATGATAGGTTATTGCCTGGGTTTAGGTCAGGCTGAGTCAGAGTGACCTGGGATGACTCTTATTCTAATGTGGAGGATGTGTATAAAAATGGAGCTGTCAAGTTCTTCCTAACAAAACCAGATTGCAGTCTTCAGTCCAACCTTCTTCACTTTCTGGAATGGGGACATATCATGGGAAACCCTGATCTTCTCCTTGCCCTCTCCAGTGGATCTGACCCCAAGTACACATGAGATGAGACTTTGCTTCTCATCTGCATGTTCTGAAGGTCCTGGCATCACCTCCAGGTTGCTTATCCACAGAGCAGTTGCAGGGCACAGAAGGATACTCTCCCGCTGGTAGAGGGCAGGCAGAGGCACACTGCAGGATGTGCAAGCATGTGGGTATCTGTGTGTGTGTATGTATATTGAGAATGGGAGGGACTGCTGGAGGTACAAGTGCTGAGAGCTGGGTTCCTGAGAACAAAGGTCTTGTGAGTGAAAGCTCAGGAGGCAGGGCTGTCTGGGATTGAAGCTCACTGCTCCATGCCTGCTCTGGCTTGGGATTCTGGCTCCCCACCTCCTAGACCCATATACCTTGATACAGGGCATGTGTCCCAACATGGGACAAATAAAACACTTGCATCTCCCTCTGAATTGCTTACAAGAACACTGTCAAATAAGGCAGACCTATAGCTCCCAGTTTCTGTAGCATCTATTTTCCAACTGTCTTCAGATCTTTGAGTAAAAGTTGTTTAGAGTCAAGTTGTGGGGGCAGGGCCAGCTCTTCTTATTGGTTATGAAAAATTAAAAAAAAAAAAAAAAACAAGATAGTTTGGCCTGGGGAAAAGGATCAAAAAGCCATACATTGATAGCTTTCATCTCTCCCCAAATAATTCCTTCCCAGATGCTGGCTGCAGGCGAGGAGAAAGTGATTCATCAAACCTAAAGTGAAAGCCTCTAGGATACACTAATCTCTTCAAAGATAACTTCTTTTCAGGTGCTAGCCACTGACCCCCAACCCAACAATTTAAATTTCTGAGTGCCCAGACTGACATGCTAACTAAATCACCCACAATTTATATAAGCCTAGTCCCCTCCTTTGTTCAGTGGCTCATTTTCCACCAATAAAGTGAGTCCAGTACTGTAGGTGTAGTCCTGTTCCTTAATAAAAGCTGAAATGATCTATGAGGTTTGTGTGTGGCCCAGTCTTTTTGTTCTAACACTTTTCTGGGCCTGAATATTCTTGCATGAGGATCCTGCTCCTCTTGGAATAACAAATGTCCCAGTCTCAATCTTTTGCCTAAAACAGGACAGGATAAAAAGGCCCTGCATCAGGCAGAAATGTGTTGCACACTGTAGGCTCAGCCCCACCAATGAGGAGGTCAGCAGCTGGTGGTAACCTCTCGTAGCATAATAAGGACCCAAGGTAGGTGCTCAGCCATGAGTGGAATGCAAGTAAAAGACAGGGAGGTTCACTAAAAGACACAGGGATCCTTCTCTGAGGTATGAGCACCTAGTAGGTGGGAGCTTGGTATGTTAGAACCTCCCCCAGCCTTCATTAAGAAAAGATACCCTCAGGATCACATCTTCATTGCCTCCTATAACCAAGTCTTGAGCACCCCCCCGCGCATATCACCCAGACTATGCCACAACCCCCAATCATCCTGACAGCCAAAACCCTCACAAAATGTGATGGGGGCTATTCAAAAGGTAATGAACTGATTAAGGGGAAGGGAAATAAAGACAAAAACAGGGGGGCTTGTTTCCTTAAAACCTTTTACCCTGAGTATCACACCATCCTGTTGGGAGGCAGTCATGTTGCCCCCAAGCTGTCAATCAAAAGTCAAGAGGAGGGAGACTTGGGCAGGACTCTGGATGCTTCCTGGTAATAAGAGTACATTATAATCTGGTAGTGGAACCTAATTAAGGTCTTATTCAGAAGCAGAGACCACACAGGAAATTGACCCCTAGAAATATTAATGGGCACCATTAAGGCCTCTTCTTTCCTTCCTTTATCTTTCACTCCCTCACCCCTCCTCCTCTTCTTCATTTTTCTTCTTCTTCCTCCTCCTCTTCTTCTTCTCCTTCTCCTCCTCTTATTCCTCCTCCTCCTCCTCTTCTTCCTCCTCCTCCTCCTTCTTTTCTCTCACTCTCTTCTCTCTCTTCTCT
Organism: Marmota monax; assembly: GCF_021218885.2. Classification (NCBI taxonomy): domain Eukaryota; kingdom Metazoa; phylum Chordata; class Mammalia; order Rodentia; family Sciuridae; genus Marmota; species Marmota monax. Next base: position 107,057 of record NW_026692017.1, on the reverse strand, counting down.
CCTCTCTCCTCTCTCTCTCTCTCTCTCTCTCTCTCTCTCTCTCTCTCTCTCTGCTTCATCCACCAAGGCATATCCCCACATCCCAGACTGTTTTTTTTTTTTAATTTTTAAACTTTCATCACAGGGTCTTGCTAAATTGCATAGGGCCTCACTAAGTTGATGAGGCTGGCTTTGAACTGGTGATCATTCTGTCTCAGCCTCCCATGTTTTTGGAGTTATAGGTGTGTGCCACCATGATTGGCTTGTCTCTGAATTTTATTCTTCAAATTTGCAAGACAAGAACTCTGAAGAAAGTTGGCCAGATGTAGAACTAGTCTCATCACAAAACTCCAGTTTCATTGGGACCCCAATAATGATCATCATCTCTAGCAATCAGAGAAATGCAAATCATAACTACTACTCTAAGATATCATCTCACTCTAGTCAGAATGGCAGCTATAATGAAGACAAACAACAACAAGTGTTGGAGAGCATGTGGGGATAAAAGTACACTCATACATTGCTGGTGGGATTGCAAATTGGTACAGCCAATATAGAAAGCAGTGTGGAGATTCCTTGGAAATCTGGGAATGGAACCATCATTTGACCCAGCTATCCCTCTCCTTGTTTATCAGGTGTCCCTTCATCTTTTAAATGACTGGTCTACCTCCAGACCCTGGTATACTGGGAGACCCCCTTTCTCCTCTCTACTTGGTCAGGAGTGAGTCCTTTCTCCTGCTCCAGCACTTTTGTTAGGTCCAAGATATTCATGTATGGTTTGGAGGAAAGTAATTCTTCTAGGAATTGGGGGTGAACCATGGTCTCCATCTGGGAAGAGAGTGTGAGTGACCCTGGGTGGAAAAGATCCCAAGTCAACAAGATTTCTAGGAGAACAGGAAGCAATGATGACCCCATCCTTGTCCACAAAGTAGGGTTTTTATATGCCATCAACAGCTATACACACATACACATACATGTACACATACACACACACAAACACACAACACAATACTGAGAATATAAAGTATGAAGCTTATTTTCACAGGTCCTGAAAACTTGAAGACACCAAGATTCTAGGCCCAGCATATCTTAGAAACAAATTCCTCATCAATGTAGCTCAGGAGATTGGATCTGGGTATAAATCATCCTCTTCTGCCTATTGCTCCAGTTCTTCCTCTCTCAAGTTTGTAGCAGGCTCTCCTGGGACAGGTGGCAGAACTCCAACATGGCAAAATTACTACACCTGAATATCTTATTAATGATGTCTGTGTATTCTTGGATGGCTTCAGGTGGGATTTCCTTGGACACCATGGTCTTGGGCACCTTGAGTTTGGTTGCTAATAAACCAGTACCCTCAGGCAGGTCTTTCTGGAGGTACACACTAGGACAAGGAGAACCAGAACATTGCATGGATAGGGGATACAGCTTCATCCTAAGCATTTGGAAGAAGGTAGAGTTCAGGGAACCTAACCTGATCTGCCATGCACCAAGACAACCAGATCTGAGGACCCAAGGGAGGTGACAGTGCACCAGATGGAACATCTAGGACAGTCACATGGGAGGACATTTGGAGCAACTGATAATCCATTTCTCTTCCCACCCAGGACTTAAATTCCTGGCAGATGGTGCATTAATATTCAGCCAAGCAATGAGAGAAAAGAGCTGTGTACAAGGCCCAGTTGATACAGAGTTCAAAACACAGGGTGGCTGGACCTCAGATGCTAGGGGGCAGTTGTGCTTGCAAGACAAAATCCCTGATACTAACTCATGATTTTCTACCATCATGAGTTCCTGTGGGAATGAGAAAACTCTGCCTGGGTGTTGGACAGCCTCAGGGACCGGGGGCCTTGGAAGAATTAGCCTTGAAGGTACAGGAGGATGTAGGCACTGGAAAACTCCTAACAACTGCATCCTTGGGTCCTTCATCTCCTCTTCAGCCTCAAACTCCACATACCTAGGTGGGGTTTGGGTAAGAAAGGCACAGGCCAAGCTGAGAAGCAGATCAGGTATACCAGGCTGGAGCTGGTGGCAGTGATGTGGAGCTGTGTCCTGGAGTGAGCTGGTCAGTCCCAGGAAAGAGCTTCTCCCAAGGGGAAACCACAGTTTTGGGGACACAGTATATCACCTAACATCTGAAGGGAATCAGATCTGAGGGACCCAGGCAGGGCTCCTAGCTCACCCTTATTCCAGGTCTCTCCTGTCCCTGCCAAGAACCACACAGATTAGGTAAGTGCCAGAAATTGGTCAGAGATGATTTATATCAGGGAACAAAAGGGGTCCTGACCCAATTCGAGGATACTGAGGCTAGGACAATGAGCTTTGGAAGGATCATGTGGGAGACAAAGGCACAAGAGGGGTCATGTGAAAGAGTAAGCTAATCTGAGAACATTGAGTTGCTTCCAATGAGGGCTGGTTCTTTATCTTCTTTTCACTTGTTAGAATGGCAGAGATTACATAGAGAAAATACAGTAAAGACCAGACACATGTCCTTGGGGCATCTGAGGTGCTAGATTCCCCTGACCAAGCACTCTCCACTGCCACCCTCTTCTGGAACATCATGTTGAAGTAGTGGCCACTTTCATGAGTTATGACCAACCCTTTTCTGTAAAGAGATGCTAGTTCCCAGGCAGGTGGCCTGAGTGAGGCTAGTGCAACTTTTCCTTTCTGCAGAGCCAAGAAAGCAGAGGGAGAACCTGTGACTGGGCTGGTTACTCCTCTTTATCCTGACCCTGAACATCAAGGCAGAGTTGAAATCAGGAGTATGAAGGCTGTAGTTGCTGGGATAGTTGCAGAGAGAATGCCCTGTCAACCAGCTAGAGGGAGCTTCTTTTTAGAGACCTAGATGCCCCAAAGCCAACACATAGGTGTGTGATAGACTGTACCAAACCCTGCTTTGCAAACCATGATTCTCCAACACTTGGTTCTGGGCCTTGAAACCTGACCCACTTCTGCAGTCTTGTAGAAGATAATCTGGTAAAAGTTGCTTGTGTGCTGTCATTCCTGAAAACCCTTCCACAGGGCCTCCTCCATGGTTGTAGTGGGCTCCAATTATCCACTGTGCCATGAAAAATCAGACCTATGATTTAAGATGAAATGTCTAGAGTAGGAACCAATATATGGAGCAAGATAGCCAACTCCAAATCCTGGCCCACATTAACCCATGAACCTGCTCTGACCTTGGGTCTTCTGTGTAATGGTAATGATCATTAAAAATAAAGATTGCTGCTCTTAGAAGGTAGTGATGGCAACTGTAATGAGGCACCTTTTATGCACAGGTTTGAGATGAATACGGCAGTGAATGTAGCTCTCTCAGCTTGTCCCACTTCCCTCAGAAACTTTCTAATTTTCCCTACATTCTAGCCTCCTTTTTCATCACACAGTTTTCCTCCTTTCAGAGCTCCAAGAAGAGTTCTAGGTCTTTGTGTTGAATACTCCCACAAGGATGCAGGAATGTGCTCACACATCCAGTCTCAGAAAGGTGCCTGCGAACTAGGAATTTGAAATGCTGCCAGTTCTGGAAGTTCTCACAAATACTCTGAGGTCTGCTGAAAATATCTGATAGTGATGAATTCTGAAAGGTGGGTAGTCCACACTCCCTAGACACTCCATGTAGCCATTGGTGGTCATTCATTGGAAAGATGATGGAGGCTATTTGGGCCAGTTGTGGTTGTGCTGGAGGGTGAAGACCCAGGGCCCAGCAGCTCCCATGGTACTGGGCCCCATCAATGGCTAAGGTAGGCACAGTGCACCTCAGGCCAGAAGGTGCCATGAGAAATAAAGCAGGATGCTCCACACTGTCATATAAGGCCCCTGGAGCCCTCTAATTGAGGGATATCTGAGTGTGGGCAATGTTTTGAATATGAGAAGACTCTGTTGGTCTCTGTTCTTGCTCACGTTGTATGAAGGTGAACAGCTTAGGCACAAATAGTTGTCCAGAGTAAGCAGACAGCACCAGAGGGTTATCCTGGGAGATGGGTGCAGTCACACTTGCACCAGGAACAGCTCCCAGAACAGCCGGTTGTTTGCAAAGGGGTAGATAAAGAAAGGGCACACCTTTGAAGGGAGACATAGGGGCACCAGGATTGAAATTCTTGCCTGATCTCTTTAATGCCAATGTTGTGGAGGCAAAGCAAATGGGAGAATGCAGAAGAGGGAAAACGGCAGCAAGAAAGAGGCTCCCCAGTTCCTTGGTCATGGGAAATCTGATGGGGAACAATAGATCAGGGGCCTGTGGGTAGGAAAATTGTACAGTTTACAAATATCCCTGAATAAACTTCATGGTATGCTCCTCTAGACAAAAGTTATACACAGAGAAGAGTCATTCCTAGTATACAAAAATGCCCTGAACGCTATCTATTGACTGTGACACCTCAGCTTTACCTGTCTCTGAGAGACACCTTATGCATTCTTTTTAGAAAATTTATTGGCCTCCTAGGTGACTCTCTAGAAATGGATCAATTTGACTCTGCTTAGTGGCACCATCCCTCTCCTCAGGTTTAACAATAGGAAAGGAGGATTCTCCAGAACACTTCCACATACTTCAAGATCTTTTGTGAATGTGACAGTTCCCAAAGAATATTGCCCGATCACCTCCTCAGTTTCCTTTTGCTGATGTTTCTTATAAATCTTTCTGTTTCTTTCCTGGGCTTGCACAACTAATCTTGAATGAAATCTCTCCCTAGCTGGAGCCAGAGAAACCCTGAAAGTCAATCAGGAACACATCCTGCCTAGCATGTGGGTATTTCTCCCAGCATTTCTGACCACAAAAAAAAACAGTGGGGGCACTGATTCGGGCCAGCCCTGTCCCCAGTGTTCAGTGGTCCCTACTTGACACAGCAAGCTCTGTTCCCAAGGAGGAGGTCTGTGTCATAGATTTCAGTTCCCTGAGATCTTCTCCTTGTATGAACAACAAAGGCCACTAAGGTATATGAAAGGTGATGGGATGATTAGTGGGGCTTTCCAGACATTTTAACAGCCATTCATCATGCTATTGAGCCTGGGAATTGAGCCATTCTGAGGTTCTTTTCCATTGAGCTTTCAATAATGAGAAGGAAAGTGTCATGGAGAACCAGGCCTATGCCAGATGCCAAATATAGCAAGGTTGTCTAGAGCACATCCCTGTTCACCAGGACATCACACAGAATGTAGTCAAGGAATTCAAGGTCCACCACCTTCAACACTTGCACAAATTAATTAGGACCCCTGCCTAACTTCAAGTGACAATATGAGTAGGGCCCCTTCATAGCTGTGGGCTATTCTCCTTCCTCTCAAAAAGAACCAAATTTTCTTTAAACCTGATCCTGGAAAACAGAGTACATCCCCGCACCCCATGTATGCAGTTACAATGGAATACCAAGGAAGGAATTTGAGCAAAATCTCCCTGCCAACATAAAATGAAGGGGCATGGCTACACCACAAAAAGTGGTCAACACCAAAAAGGTCTGAAAGATTTTTTCCATGAAAGCACTAATCATTCAGAAAACCTCACAGAGACTCAAATCTATGTTGGTTGAGGTTTCCTAAGTTCCTTGTCATTCAGGAACTGATAATACCTCCTGCCTGGAATGAAGAAAAAGTTTTCCAGGGCAGGGGGTCAGTGAGGAGCTGTGGACTGTGGTAGTTAGAGCACCTGCAGCTTTCCTCACAGAGAGGATAGTGCACTGCAGATGTGGTTAGTGAGAAACCCACCAGGGCAGTTTTCTAACTAAAAAAATGTTTTCTCCACTGCCCACTTATGATATGATACCCTCCTGTCAATACCCTCAGAATGATATCACAGGCAGCTTCTAGATGTCTGAAGAATGGAAACAGGTTTCAGGCTCTCCTCTCCAGCAATCAATGCCTCCCCACACTATGGTACCTTCTCCCACTGCCCAAAAACCCTGTTTTCATTCTATAAGGAATCAAACCTTTGGCCTCTCTCCTTTCTGCTGACCCAGTGTACTTTCCCTGAGATTTCTAGACCTGTGTCTTAGGAGCCCTCTTCTTCATTAGCAGTTTCACTTTTCCCTGGGCTTCCTGACCCATGTCATGTGCTCTTTCCTTCCTCTACTTCTGCTAAGTTGATCACAGGGGAAGTATTCCATTTAAATTCCCCAGGTTTTACAGGGCAACTGGCAGTATGATAGCAAGCTCCTGACCCTCTAGACTCACCTCATTCTAAATAACAGGATGCTAGACAAAGAGTCTTGCAGTTTTCAGAGTGGAAAACATCAATAGAGGACCCAGAACATGAACTGGCTGTAGCAGTTCCTTCAGGTCCTACTAGAGGTATGCAAAGTTTGAATGTAAACACCAGTTAAATGAGGGATCAAAACATTCTGTGGGCGGTGGGGACAAGTGCAGCAGGCCTGAGTGGGGCTGGAAAGACATACCATGAAGAGCTCTGGCAGGTATGGGAGAACTTCAAGTTCCCTTCACAGAATACAGTGGAGTCACAAGTGGTGTGTGCCTCTGGGCCATTTTGAAATAGTTTCTCAGATTCACAGGACAGTGGTTTGACAGATGCAATGCTATTCCAACACCTCATAATTATCTTTGTTTGCCTCCCCTCCTGGTCATGATCATTTATCCATGGATCTCATCAGACACACAATCATGGTATAAGCAGCTAATAAATTGTACAGTGTGGCATTTATTTTATGGATATAGTGTTTCTTTCATCCATTCAAATCTGCAAAACACACACTTCGGTGTTCATGAGATATTCAACATCAGCCGTTTTAAAGGAATGGGGCAAAAGAGAATAGCCAGACACTGAAAACAGGCTTCTTTGGCTCACCTTTTACTTGTAAAATATGCTCATTATTTTCCATAGTTTTCATGTATGTCACTGACATTAGATCTAGTTTGTTTCTTTCTTCTGTTTTTTTTTCGAACCACTGATATAAAGGACAGTGTGGTAAAACTGTCTTTTCCCCTTAATTCTACATTTAAAAAAAACATAATGGTTTACTATAATGAATGATGGATATCAAATTTTCAAAGCAAGTTTTATTTGCTAGATCAAAATGAATTCAGGGCCCTTGTATACTCTTTGGCAGTACTTTTCCACTGAACTTCAGCCCTAACCCTATGCAATCTGTTTTCCACTACTTCAAAATGCTAGACTCTAGATGCACATATAATCCAACTAGCTCAAATTCAATTTGTGGAGACTGGCATGAAAAGGAGCAGTCCAATGTCCTTCTGCCCTACCATCTGACATTATTATTGTAAATCCCCAGGCTAACAATGATTGCTGAGCAAAGAAAACACACAAAAAAAACATGTCTGAATATGTCTGATGAGTTTCAGAAAACAGAAGCTTTTCCACCTAATTAGGAAACTTTGGAGTAATGGCAAGGACCTAGTCTGCTTCCTTTAGAACTTTTCTGACTTCAACCAGGGTGGCCCTTGGCAGTGTCACACCTAACCTCTCTGCCACATTATTTTTTTTTGGAGGGAAGTGATACTAATTACCAGAATTTCCAGAAAGAGCATCAAGGGAGTGGATTTTTATTTTTTCCTCAATGTTACAAGGCTAAGTTTATCCATGGTACACATTTTTTTAAAGTGTACCAACTGAAAGTATGCTGTATGTTACAAACAGGGAGAGGGTAAAATTGCTCTGTCTGATGAAATTGATGGGCAATGTCAAGCCTTGATTAAGGTTATAACAAACACACTCAAAGAAAACATCTGTTCTTTCACTCATATATATTGGGAGAGCTCTCCATATCTAAAAATATGGCTCAGTACAGTAAATTCTGTAGGACAAAGTCAAGGAATGGAGTGGCCATGAAATGCAGCAGTGAAATATTCTTCCATCCTACCATCTGTCCATTGCTGTCATAAAGTCCTGAACTAACATCTGTTGCTTAAGGGAAAAAATATTCTGAACATGGATGTCCACCTAATCAGGAAACTTTGGAGGTGTGACAAAGGTCCTGCCTGCCTTGTGCAGAGATTTTAGGTCTGTGCACCAGGAGACCCTTGGCAGTGCCACATTTGACATGTCTTCCCCATTATCCTCTGGAGCGAAGTGATATTAATTACCCAAATTCCCAGAAAGAGCATCAAGGGAGTGAATTATTTTTCAATGTACTACCAGGTCAAGTGACTCTGTGGTAAAAATTTGAAAAAGTTCCAGCTAAAAGAATGTGGAGGATTAAATTTCTGTCTACTGAAATTGGTTAACACTGTCAAGTCTTCATTAAGCATATAAGAAAAATATTCAAAGAAAAGAATTGAGCATCCATATATATTGGGAGAGCTCTCCGAATGCTATAATATGCTGAATTCTGTAAATGTAGAAGTAGGCAAAATAAAGGAATGGGGGTTTCAGAGTGTTACCCAGACTTATAATTTTTTTCCATACCTGTTCTTTAATGGAACCTACAGATGGACTAGGAAGAAAGCATACACTGATGTTTGGACTAGTGAACATGAATTAAACGTACATAGTGTAAAAGTGGTAAAAACCCTGGGCCCAAATGAGGACTCTATGCTTCAGAGTAGAGCACTTCCAAGTGCTGCTGCAGTGGTCTCTAATACAGGCATGGGCGGTTAGTAATAGTGAAAATCACTAGCGGTGATTCAGATGCGCTCTCTGAAAGAAGAGCCAGCCCAGAGGCTCTGTGACAAGAAGTCGCCTTGCCAGAGACACCTTGCAGACATCCGGACATCCGGACCCCCTTAAGCTCTCTGAGCTTCCCTCTGGCACCCCTCATGCATGCGCATGCTCTTGGCAAGAGGCGCTCTGGCGCTCTCGGGCTGCCATCCTACAGCTGGCTCAAGAGTCCCTTGCAGCTCCAGTGTAGCAAGGCATAGGCAGGGGCACTGACAACGGGCTGGCTGTGGCTCCCACGGTGGCGTCCAGAGTCAGTCCCATAGGCCTCGAAGTCTGTCCAGTCTTCCATCCGTGTGGCCGTCGGCCTCCGTGTGCTTGTGAGTAGGCGCCTGCTACGCTGCAAAGGCCCCTGCGCCTCGCCGGCAGCCCGGGGTGCCGGCCTTTCCTCTCCTCGGACATGGGCCGCGCCTCGACTAGGCCAGCTGTGCCAGGGCCCGCCTGGCCTGGAAGTGAGCGGCACGTTGGCCAGGGCGGCACCAACGTGGAGGCCTTGTCCATGTCCCTTGCAGCCTCAGTGGCGCCCATGCTCCAGAGAACCTCTGCAGTGCTTGAAAAGCATGGTACCGGTTAGCAGGTCAGCGCTCCTGTCGGTGTAAGACGAAGTTGTGACTGTCATTTTCTTGTTCCCCGGTGAAAGCTGTGAATGTTAGAGACACTGTCAGCCAGTATCCGGGTTGTTAGGCAGAAGGACGCTCATTTTTCATGATGTTAGTGACTTTGCAAAACGGAATACTGAGTCGCTTTTGCTGAGGCTGATGTGGTCACATTACGATTGACATGCCCTCATAGATTGACTGTTGGTGGAAGAGTCTGGACAAAGCAACATGATTACAGGAGAAACATTTGACCACAAGTCCTTTTGCAATAAACAGATTCCTATTTTATTACTAAATTTTATGGTGTTCATCTATTGTACATGTTAAATTGATTTTGTGCTCTCTTGTGTGTGTTGGTGGATTACTTGGGAGTCCAGATGTGTATTTGTAGACACAAGGTAATTTTCGTTTGGTTTTTAGGGACATGAAAATTATGTGGGGTAATTTATATGAGAAAATGAGATGTTGAGCTTGTCATTTTAGGGATGGTAGAAATTCAGAGAGCATGAGTGGTTTTCATTCTTCATTTTATTGGGTGGTAGTGTCCCTAATGTGCTGGTATGCATTCAGAGTGTCGGGGTTGTTTTGTTTTCAACTGACTCATGAGAATCTGCTACATATTCAGAAGTCTGGGTGGTGGTGTCTTGGTGTAATTTGAGATGAAAGGAACATTGTGACTGTTTCTGTGAGACTGTGTAGGGATGAGTGGATTTAAAGGGTGTGAGAAGTGATGGGCATAAACTCAGGGAGTTGAGGTTAGGTGTTTATAATTTGAGTTTCATAATATTTAATCTTTGTTTTTTTTTCCATGAATATTGGGATATGTGCATGCACTATGGTAATTTTGGAAATAAATATATGTTTGTGCATATGGGCAATGTAAAGGATTGCCTTTGGGTGTATTTCTCTGGGTTTGCAAAGTGATTGACATAATATGGAAATATAGGAATATTTTTATATTCAGGACATGCTATTTAGTTATGTGGATTTGTTTTTATTTTGGTATTCATATTTATGTTTATGTATTTGAGTGTCTGAGGGCCAGTCTGTGAGTACTTTTTGGAATAGTAGGATGGATATATATATTGATTGTGGTGTGGTGTTAGTAGGACTCTGCGTTTTAGATGTGAAGTTATTTCTTTTTATTAGAAGTTTTTGATTTTGAATATGATGGCAGCATTAGATATCATGTGTGTTTGGGAATATTTCCATATTTGTATGTGCTGAGTAATTGTGTAAGAATGTGATGCTTGTAGAGAGGTATATATATATATATATATACAGATTGTATTAACTAGCACACCCTAGAGGTGCTCATTTTTGTGTGTCAGTGTTTGTTGCATGAATGAGCAAGAGTTGTGAAAAGGAAAAATATCAGGCATATGTGTATTTAAGGGATATGGCAGTTTTGACATAATTTCTGGGGCTATATGTGTATTGAGTAGAAACTTATTTTTATACAACTGGGAAATAGGGATTTATTTATGTGATGGAGAGTCAACATTGCACATTTACACAGGGGAGTGTGGAAATTGTGTTTATATGTATTAGAGATGATTTATAGCTATTTCTTAGTATTCAGGTTGAGAGGAAGTTTATTCTTCTAGCCAGTGATAATATGGGATTTGTAAGTGATTTTATGTGTATTTTATATGATATGATGGTGATGTTCCTATGCATTGGGCATACAAATTGGTTTTTGGACTCATAAGTGATTGGTTGTATTCTGTAACTTTCTTCATTGAGAATGAGGTTGGTAGGAGTATTCAAAGTGTATTTCTTTGATGAATGCTAACACAGGTTGCTTTCTGGAGATGTAGAATACTATATAGTGTTTTAGGGAATCTATATGAGATGTTTTGGAAATATTTGTGTGTCTGTCTCCCCATTTTTGTATGGGAGCTGTGTATATATTGATCAGTGAATAAAGATTAGTGAATGTTTGATTTTGTGTGTTTGTTGGTATTGAAGTCTACCTGATGCATGCCAGATTAATGTTTTTGTGTTTTGTGTCTATGCACCTGAATGTTTAGGTCTCTGTTCATGGATTTGTGGATGTGAGTATTTAGAATCTGCATATAAAGATGCTCAGTTGTGTTTGTGTGTACTGTGAAATGTAATCCTTGAAGATTTCTGTGATGTTTCCTGAATGAATGGTCCTGGTATTTGTGTTTAGTCCCATGTGTTTGAGGTGTATAGATTTTTGGTGGCTGAGTGTTTCTTTGAATTTTGGGGTCTTTTGAGGTGTGTGTTCTTGCAGACATGGGAGGTTTATTATGTGCTTGGAAATATGCTGTGTACATTGTGCATTCAGGTGATGTGGAGAAATGTATTATAGAAATGTGGGATTACATGTATGTCTATTTGGTAGTGCATGAGACAAGTGTTTGTGTATTTGTTGGTTTTCTAGAGTCTGTGCCATGTAAGGTATTAATTAATTGTGCGTATAGTGGCAGTGTGATGGTTTACAGGCATGTTTCCAGCTCATACTGTATGTATATGTGTAATTGTAGGAATGACACTTTTGAACGTTTAGAATGAATAGGGTGTTTTCCTGTAAAAGTTCACATAGTAACAGGCATTTTATCTGTTTAGGGTGCAGATAGCAGGTGTACATATGTTCAGAATCTATAAGGTGTATTGATTGCTAGAGATATTTATATAATTTTCTTTGTGTATTTGGGGTTGAAGTTGAAGTTCATATTCCAGGGACAAATGAATTGCTTGCACAAATTCCTTTGTATGCCAGAGCTGGCTGGAACTAGTTGTGGTAACTGAAGGGGCTCATTGCTTTTCAGGTTTGTATTTAGTGCTACTTGCTTGGATTTTAGTTTGGGTTGGATAGATATAACTTGTAAACTAAGTGTCAAGACTTTCTTTTTTTAAAAGAGATAGATAGAGAGAGAGAGAGAGAATTTTTAAATATTTATTTCTTAGTTTTTCAGCGGACACAACATCTTTGTTTGTATGTGGTGCTGAGGATCGAACCCGGGCTGCACGCATGCCAGGTGAGCACGCTACCGCTTGAGCCACATCCCCAGCCCTGTCAAGACTTTTTTACATCCCCCTGGATAACATCTTATTAAGCATTTACTAGCACACGTCTGGTGTGTGTGTGTGTGTGTGTGTGTGTGTGTGTTTTCAGGATGTATGACCAGTCATCTGTGTTAATTAAACATATATTCAAGCAACTGTGAGTTCAAATATTGGCAATTCTACATGTACTGTAAGTGGGACATCAGGAATCTTTGTGTGTATGCATTGTCCTGTCATTCTGATCCATATATTACTCCTTACTGGGTTAGTTCATTCTTCAGGGACAAAGAACACTCATGTTTGTTGATTCCTTGCTCTTCCTCATGTGAATGGATTCAGCAATGTTTGTTTTTTAGGCAGGTACATTCCTTCTCAGCGTTTATGTAGTCCAGGCATCTCAGTTGAAAGATGGCTGGACTTGATGGACAAAACAGAAACTTCTTATTATATTTCTTGTTTGTTATGGGCAGCAGGCATAAAACTGTGGGGTTTTCTGGACAGGAGGTGAGATGGAAGAAGACCTCTCCCATGCCAATGCCCCGATAATTAGCTGGGCAGTCATATATGCAGTTGGCTTCTCTGAGACTAAGGTAGTGGATGTAGACACCAGCCTCCAGGGTATGAGCTGCCAAAAGCATACAGAACCTCTACGCTAGTACCACCTGTGCCCTGGGTGGTGTTTGATGCTACATGTCGCTGGGGCCCGCTGGAAGATGCGACAGCAGCGGTGGGGTGGTGGTGGCTCAGTCTGCCACAGGCTGGCGAGAGCTCGGATCTATAGAGTTTATATATATAAACATGGTTTCAAGGTAAGAATTTAGGACTGAGATTTTTTCCTGTACTTACGTTCAAATTCTGAGGCATTGAATGTATGTGCATGTTTGTGGCATACAGGTGGTCATATGAGATACATTTGGGAATGGAGATTGGTGTCATATGTTAAGAAGTATTTGAGTATGTTCTGAATATATTCAGTTATTGATAGAACATTTGTGTGACTGCATTTTGCATTATATTGGCTGGTCAATATTTTTCTGTGATATGGGGATATGTGTATCTATTTTAACTATTTTTTGAAGGTAACCAGAATTATGAGGTTTTATATGATAGGGTACAGATTGTGTACCCTTAATTGTTTTTTGTGGTGTATGTGTTTTATATTTGGGTATGAGGAATTCTGGGTGTATGACCAGGCATCTGACAGACAGGAATTTTATATAATTGAGAATTTTCAGAGTTTCATGGGGTTGTGTGCTTGTGACTGTGTACATCAGGAGGTATGAGGAGTCCTGTATATACCTATTAATAATGACAGAGTGGCTGCATGTGCTTCTCAGTCTGTGGCTGTTCTATGGAATGTGTATATTCAGACCGACACCTGTGTTCTCAATCACACGTAATCTAGGGCTCTGAATGTATTCAGGTAATGCATTGACTGTATATTCATTTTCAAGCTGTAAGTCGGTGGTGTGTGCTTTCTTAGGGAATGCAAGTGGTACATGTATATGGGAATACATGTTAGGTATTTGGTTAGTGACAGTGTATATGCATTGTTCATGGTGTGGTGGGGTTGATGGGTATTTATTAAGAGAAGTGCTTGAAGGGAGAGTTTTTGAGAATGTGTATGTACACTTTGGGGCTTAGTTAGAGTATGAGGGTAGAGAATACAGTGATAGGTATATTTTGTACTGGAGCTATGAGTGGATTATGTATCTAGAAAATGATGACAAATGAATTGTCGTTGATATCCTTATTATGTACATTTGGAGGGGATTGGGAGTCTTTATGTGTATTTGGGAGTTGTTTGCACATCAAATATTTCTGAGAATAGAGTCATGTTTATGTGTGTATGTTTTGGGTTGTGCCCATATCCTTCAGTGTCATGCATGTTACATTTTTATAACCATGGTGTATCTGGTTGCTAAATCTTTAGGAAGTTCTAAGAGTTGTTGTATGTTGAGGATGAAGTAATATTTCTAATATTTATGAAGTATGTATTTCTTTTGAGAGTATCACATCTGTGTGATTTTCTAGAGAGTTTTGGATTCTGTTTGTGTGCGTTCTGGAAAAAAGTAGGGTTGTATGCATATATGTTTGTGTGTGTATGTGTGTGTGTGTGTGTGTGTATTTTCAATGTTTGGTGGTATAATGTGCACTTGCTTTCAGGGAGTGTATTTTATGTATGAATGTATAAGCATGTAATTTGGAAAGTATAGTTCACAGATGCATGTATTGGCATGTGCATTTTGGAGTGGGGGTTGAATATGTGTTTTTTGAAGGGAAGATGTTTTGTATGTATTCAGGGAATACAAGAATGGGGTCAATTTGTGCATCTGTGTGTTTGGTGGATGGCAGTGACCTGATGGTTGTACATCTGTTTTCAAATGTGAGCGTTTTTTATGGTATATGTAACAGAAGGGATTGTCACGTGTGTACATACATGAGTAAGGGAAATGTGCACATGTCTTTGTGGCTGGGTGGTGTGTGTGTGTGTGTGTGTGTGTGTGTGTGTGTGTTGGGTGTTGAATGTGGTCCCAGGAGCACATTAGTGATGGCAAGCCCTTCCCATATGCACTTGTTTCTGTTGATCTGATGTATTGCCCACACTCAGCCTGTGCACAATGGAGGCCAGTGACTGTGGCAGAAGTGAGATTCTAGTTTCTGGTTCTTATCCAGTGGGTCTGAGTACATTAGTTGTACGGGTAGGTGGTTGTGCCTCTTGAGCTTGAGTGTTGCTAGCCTGTAGGATTCTGGGCTGGTGGATGTAAGTAGATCAGTGATGACCCCTCAGGGGGGCAGAGTTTCTCCAATATGGCCATTTTTCTCCTGAATGGTTCATAGAGACTCACTCAGAAAGGAAACTGCTGGAAGATTCACAGATTTAGGAACAATTCCTAAGACAGATATTTATGTTTGTCCAACTGTTGCTTCCTCCCTTGGAATTTTTTCATTTCCAAGACAAAGTCCAAGACTCTAAGTGTGTTCCCCACAGGACCCTCCCAACCTGGCTGTGTTAGTGGCCCATGAGTTCACATGCCTGAGCTCACAGTGTGCATGCTCTGGAAACACTACTAATTCTACAATTATCATATAATTGTGTCTTCAGTCACATTATAAGAGGAATTACAAGCTGAAAATCCAATGATATTGACTTTTAATTTTTTTTTTCCTGAGAGCTATGCTCATTATTGTTCTTTATTTTTTGGCATGGGAATTAGTGATCATTCCTTTCAGCCAACATGGTCCTTCAACATTTCTTATTGAAATGATCTCCCAGTGGAGAATTCAAATATGTACTAGGATGGTTTGGTCAAATTCATTCTACTAATCCTGCTTTTCCTGTCTCAAGTAGAAATGTTTTAAATGTGGCATACACATATGATAGGATATTATGTGTTCTGAATAAAGAAGGAAGTTCTTTTCAGTTTTTATTTATTTGGAAATAAACAAAATGTGATTAACTTATCTATAAGTGATCAAATAAAAATAAAGTTTTACCATCTTAACAAATTTTTACCATCTTAACCATTTAGGAATGCAGGACAGTGGTTTTCAGTATATTTGTATTGGCATACTTCTGACACCATCATGCAGCCACAGAACTTTTTCATTTTGCAAATTTGAAACTCGCTCATTTCTTGAGACTTATTCTTCAAGTCTCAATTTCCTTGCTTCCTAAGGGCTTGGAAACCACTATTCTCTTTTTTCTATTACTTTGACTACTCTGTGTATCTCATATAAGTAGTCATAAAAATGTATTCTTTTACTTAGAATAATGTTCAAAAGGTCTGTTCATGTTCTAGTATTGGACAGAACTTCCTTCTTTATTCAGAACACATAATATCCTATTATATATGCATGCCACATTTACAACATTTCTCCTTGAGAAAGAAAAAGCAGGAATATTGGAATGAATTTGACCAAACTACTATAGTACATACTTGAATAGAACACAGGGAATTTCACCCTTAGTTATTCCTAAAGAAGTGATTTAAGCACTACTTTAGAAAGATATAAATATGTAGAAGAAAGAATGGTACAGTAAAGGGAACAGGGCTAGGGAAGATGGAAGTGGAAGGGCAAGTATTGAGGACCGAATTGGAAAAAATTATTTTCCCTGCTTTTAAGGTTATGTTAAAATGAACCCCACTGTTATGTATAATTGTAGTACACTAATGAAAAATGAAAAAAAAAATCCCTTCTCAATTGACCTTTGAGTATAATGAATAATCCTGGTGTGATTCTGTGGGTAAAAATATCTGTTCAAGTCCTTTCCTGTAATGTTTATAGAGGTGTATGGTGAGGATTTGAATTACCACCTCACCTAGGGTGGTAAATTGAGTGAAGGGATATGAATATTGCTTCATGAGAATAGAGAATGTTGACAGAAATTCATTTGATAATTTGAGGAACCACCATACATTTTTTCCATAAAGTTTGTACCACTTTGCATTATAACACAGAGTACACTAGGGTTCCAGTTTCTACACATTCTTAGCAGTACTGGTGTTTTCTGTTTCTTTGAAAGTAGCCATCACCATGAGTGTAAAGATATATCTTATTGTGGCTTTTATTTTCATTTCTCCACATATTATTAATGTTGACTATCTTCCCATGTGCTTCTCAGACATTTGTGTCACTTTTCTGGAGAAATGTCTATGTAAATCCTTTGCCCATTTTAATATTTGGTTGTTGTTGTCATATTGTTGAGATATAAGAACTTTTTACATCATGGATATTATCTCCTTATCAGATACATGATTTTCAAATGTTTTATTGCATTCAGTGGGTTGCCTTTTCACTGTAATGATTGTGTCCCTATGTGCATAAAATTTTCAATCTTTATGTAGTCTAGTTTCTCTCTTTCTTTTGGTATCTGTGATTTTGGTCTCCTATCCAAGATATAACTTACAAATCCAAAGTCATGAAATTGTTCCTTTGTGTTTTTAGAGCCTTATAGTTGTAGGTCTGACATTTGGTCATCCATCAATGTTAATTTTTGCATCTGGTGTCAGACAAGTATCCAAATTCATTTTTTTTGGCTATCTAGGTTTTTCAACAGCATTTGTTGAAATGTTTATTCATTTCCCATTGAATGGTGTTGTCAGATTTCATTTGAGGACATATCTAAGTGTTTATTTTTTTCTGGATTTTCTATTTTGTTTTATTAATCTATATTTCTCTCTCTCATTTTCACATTGTTTTGATGACTGGCTTTTTAGTAGGACATCTTGAAATCAAGGTGTGTCAGACTTCCAACTTTGTTCTTTTTCAGCACTGTTTTGGTAGTTGGTAGCTTTAAGATTTCATATTAATTTTACAATGATGTTTTAAATTTTTGCAATGACAAATTAGTCTTTTCTTAGGGATTGCATTGAATCTGTGGATTGCTTTGGGCACTATTGATAAGTTAAGAAATTTAAGCCCATGATCATTTGCTGTCTTTCACTTTTTGGTGTCTTTGTAAATTTCCTTCATAGTTTTATACCTTTCCATTTACAAGTCATTTATATCCTTGATTAAGTATTAAGAATGGTACAGTAAAGGAAACAAGGCCAGGGAAGAGGGGAGTGGAAGGGCAAGTACTGAGGACTGAATTGGAACAAATTACTTTCCCTGCTTGTGAGGTTATGTTAAAATTAATCCCACTGTTATGTATAATTGTAATACAATAATGAAAAATGAAAAACAAAATCCTCCTTAATTGACCATTGAGTATAATGAAAATCCTGGTGTGATTCTGTGGGTAAAAATATCTGTTCAAGTCCTTTCCTATAATGTTTTAGTGGTGTCATTTGAGAACATATCTAAGTGTTCCTTTTTTCTGGATTTTCTATTCTATTTTATTAATCTATATTTCTCTCTTTCATTTTCACACAGTTTTGATGACTAGCTTTTATTCTCTTTGAGATGATAGATGAAATTTTTTTTGCTTTTATTGCCATATTTTTATTGTTAATTTTTGTGTGTGGGTTGTGTATTAGCACCTTTGCTGAATTTATTCATTCTGGATTTTCATGCTGAATTTATTTATTTATTTACCAAATATGCAGAATAAATTTATTTATACTGAATATTCATGCTTAATTTATTCATTTTCATGGAATTTTAAGATTATATACACATAAATGCATGTCTTCTATGGACAGATATAGTCATGCTTTTTCCTTCCAATAACTATGCCTTTTGTGTCTATTTCTTGCCAAATAGATCTGGCAAGGACTTCTGGTATGTTAGAAAGAACTAGGAAAATCATGCATTCTTAAAATCTCATTTTGGAGAAATTTTATTTTCTGATTAATTAATTTAGTAGCTTTGGGTTTTCCAGTGTGTTGCTATTCATTTTGTTGTTGTATTATTCACTTAGGGCCTCACACGTACTAAGCATACACTCCACCAACCATGAAACTAAATCCTAGCCTTTTTAAAAATTTTTTTTGAGGTAGAGATGGTTAAGGTGTGCAGGGTGACCTTGAACTTCTAATTTTCCTGCCTCAGTTCAAAGGCTGTGTTAACAGGTATGCATCAATATATTCAGCTGTATTTCTACCTTCTATTTCTAGTTCTTTTTTTTTTCTTTTAGTCATAATAGATGTTGATGTTGGTGCACTCTCTGTATTTCCAGGTTCTTGTCAATAACAAAGAGTAGAAGTTTAAACCTACTAGACAGAGCAAGATGATTTATTTAAGTGAGAGTATACTGCTGTAGAAAGAGGTAGCAGGCTCCCCAAAGGAGAATGGAAGGCCTATAAATATATCTAGAGACCAAGAGGATCCAAGAATCTCTCTTTGAGAAATTACAAAGACCTGTCCTAGTGTGGTAAATTGAGTGAAGGGATATGGATATTGCATCATGAGAATAGAGAATGTTGAGAGAAATTCATTTGGAATCTTGGCTAACTTAAGGTGGGGAAGTGTAAGAGCTTGTTTTCATATTGGTTTCTACAGAGGTGGTAAAAACTACAGCTGTCAGATTTCAAAAGGACACAGCCAACAGGAGGAGAGAATAAAGGTTGCAGTCACTGTTCATACTTGGGAAAGTTGTCATAAACAAATGTGAAGCAGCAAGGAGAACAAGCAAAATTAACTTTATAATTATAAACTACTTATCAGTTTTGAGGATTTATTTTGTCAGAATGATAATTGGAGGTCCTGTATAGGTTCACAGGTGTAAGATGAATTCTTGGAAGCTATGTGTAAGCCTGGATTATTTCAAGATTCAGAGGGAGGTGTTTAACCCAAGAGAGATGGATCCATCTTGGTATGCTCAGTACCTTTATGGCCTTGGAAGTAGATAAAATGACTGTTTAAGTTCTTTCCATCTAGGCTATACCTGTTTTGATAAATCCTCCTCCTTCCAGGTCTTAAGAACTTGGTCTGTTGGCTTTCTTTTCTTCTGGAGCTCAATGGATTTTACTGGGCATGATCAATGGGCATTCCTGCATGTTTGGTAAGTAGTATGAACTCATCCCAGATGAATTAGGTTGATTAATTTCTTAGTCTAGAACCATATTTACTGATAGAAAGGGTGTGCTACATAAATCTCATATGGATGTAGGTCCAGATAAACTTTCATAGTATTTCTAACTCTGATAAGGGGAACAGGTAGTAACTTGGGTCAGATTTTGGACATTGGCAGGCAAATCTTAGCTCAAGTCTTCATAAAGAAATAGTTGGCCCTTTCTTATTTTGCTCAAAGTTTGAAGGTGCCAAGAAGAATGTAGATAATAGTGTATCCCCAGTGCTTTTGCTATTTACTGGGTAACTTGTGCCATAAAAGCTGGACCATTGTCACTTTGTAGTGATCTTGCTAAAAAAAAAAAAAAAACTGGGGATGATTTTCTTTAGGAACATATTTGCTACCTCCTATGCTTTTTCTCTCCACCATGTAAATATATCTATGAGGATTAGGAATATTTTGTATCTTGTGAACATTGGTATATGGGTAAAATCTTGTTGACAGTCTTCCTTTGTATATGATTCCTGGTGTTGACCTGGTTCTACAAGGGGTGGTGGTAGCAAATTTATGGAGTTATTTTAGTTGTACAGAGAATAACTTTGTTTAAGCTGGCAGATGGTATTTGGTATTTCAAAGTCCATAACATTCAACTGACCATTCCCATTGGAGCATCTCTTTCCATATAGAAAGAATCATATACTCCCTCTATGGCCTTTCATTGTAATCCCTGAGCCAAAACCAATTTTTTTGTTTACACATAACCAAGGTCCAGACTTGTCTCTTCCTTGTTCCTGAGCCCACTTAGATTCCTCAGTAGTGTACTGCAAAGACAGCTGGGTGTCAGTAGAAAGAAATATGGCATCTCTTAAACAGAATTTTTTTCTTGTCAGATCTCTTTGATGCCATTTCCAAAGGATTATACCTACTTGTTTTGGAGGTGGCTTGCTTCTAATAATTTTAGAATAATTTTAGAATTGTAGAATTTCTATCTATGTTTAGTAGGAGAATTTTTTTCAGTAAGCATTCCCCTGTCTTTCTAGTTGATTGCATGTGCATGAAGCACCCTTAAGTCATATGTTGACAGTGTAGATGTTGGCTCATTTGTCCTTGCATTGAAACAGTGGTGATGTTAGGATGATAAGTTCAGGGTTTTGTGCTGCCCATATATTCAAGAGGTGAATTCTAGTCATTACAGCATACCATACAAATATTGGTCCATTTTAAAAAAATTTTTCTTTCATCTATAAACAATTCTTGTTCTAGGTTTCTGGGAGGTTGACCTGTAAGTTTTTCTCAACTGACACAGGTAAGGGATTGCACATCTATGCATGAATAAACTGTGGTAGAAGATGTTTCTTTACTTGTGAGAGAGGCAGAAACTTTAATATACCTTGAGATTATTTAGAAGTATTATTTGATATTTATTTAGTCTAGCTGATGCCAGTCAGAGATGTCCCTTTATCTGATGTGGAGTAGGAACTTCTAATCTTTCACTTAGAGTTAGGTTAGATGCCTTTTCCATTAGTATGGCTATGGTTCTACTCCACTTAGTCAAGGGGATATCTAGTGCTAAAAGGGTCTAACTTCTCTGAAAACTAAGTTACAGGCTGTTGTTTTGTTTCCCAATATTTAGACTAGTACCCTTAAGGCTATTCCTCCCTTTTGAGCCACATAAAAGAAGAAAGGTTTGTGTAGATTAGGGATGCCCAATATAGGAGTTTCTGCATGAATGCATCTTGTAGGATTTAATTTCACTCCAAGGGCTCTAAATCTGGTCCTTGAATTGATACATCAAGTATTTTGCCATGATGCCAAAGTTAGAAATCCAGATTCAGCAATCACTAGCCATTCTCATGAAGGCTCAGATTTGATGTTTGGTCCCAGGTGGTGTGCTATTACAGATTGTTTGTGGTATTACAGATTGCTTGAACCCTGTTCCTAGTCAGCTATATTTTTCCTAGGGTTAGAATATATCATGCTGGGCATGGTGCTACTAGTATGTAATGCCAGTCATTCCAGAGGCTAAGGCAAGATGATCATAAGCTTAAAGCAAGCCTCAGCAACTTATCTATGCCCTGTCTCAACATATAAAGGGGTGGAGATATTTCTCTGTGGTAAGTATTCCTGGTTTATTATTTTTGCAGGTAACCCTACCAAATAGAATATACCCTAAGTAACATTTTGTTGTGTGACCTGATCTGGGATTTATATGCCCAGAAAAAACTCTTTCTACTAGGAAATTTAGTTGCCAGAGAGTATTTTTATTAGAGTTCTCTTTATCTAGCCTACAAGTGAGAATGTCACCTACATACTGAAGGTCAATTTTAGCCAGAAGACCTAGTCTTTTGAATTCTTTTTCAACCCTCAGGCAAACAAATGGGTGCTGTATGTTCAGATAAGTTGTTTAGTGTGCATCTCAGGATCTCCCCATTAGAGGCAAAAGGATGTTAGGAGTGGGCTGCAGGTATGTAGAGTATAAAGCCCCCTTGAGATCTAGGACAGTGCATCACTGAGTGGTACATTGGAACCTGGGTAGCAAGTTGTGTTTGTTATCATGGAGCAGAGGAGGATCACTGCCTTGTTGACCAAGTTTAAATCCTGTAATTATCTATAATTCCTCTTTGGTTTATTTCTCAGAAGAATTGCACTATCACATGATAACTGATAACAAATTATAATCCTGTATTGTAAAGATGTACATACAGTGGCTTGTAATCCATGCAGTGCTTCTGTCCTTAGGGGTACTGTCTTTTATATGAATAACTTGTCCCCTTTAATAATATCTGTGCCAGCTGTGAATTTAGGACTTGTCATGGGATTCCATTGTCTCAGACTTGGGATCAATCACCCAAGGAACAGTAGGGGGTGTCAAATACTGGAATTATGATTTTACTACTACTGAAAATTGAGGCAAGAGTGTAGCAGAGGATTTCAGGATAGATTGTGTACCCTGTGTCCAAAAGGAACTGCATTAACTTGCCTGCCACCTCAAGAATTGCCCAGATTTCCTCATGTGAAATGCAAATGTTTGTTAGGGGCATCTTTGTACTCTTGGCCTTTCCAGGCTTCTTGAAATGGTCAGACCTTGTGTCTTGATCCATTTTTTTTCTTTCAGTGTTACATGACAGGCTCATCCTTACATACAAAGTGTGGGGCAGGGGTGGGTGTTGGGCTTGTGCACTTGGGTGCCAGATGTCCATTTCCCCATGCATTTGGAGCTATCCTACTCTCAGTTGCTTCCTGAAGTATTATATTACCATGAGGATTGAATCCTATCCTGTCAAGTGGGTAGGTTTTTGCAGGAGGTGCTGCCTTTCTCTTATCCCTCCTTTTTCTTTATCAGATTTCCTCCAAGTCCCTGTAATTTAAGACAGAGAAAATCATATCTATTAACAAATTTTGAGAACTTCAATTGAAATGTTTTGAGTTTTCTCTAGATATCAGGTACAGACTGAGCTATAAAATGGTATCCCATAAGGGATTGTCCCTTAAGGAGATTGGTCTATGTTGTTGTACTCTTAAAGACCTCATTAAGAAATGCATGGAACCTGTGTGATTTTCTTCTGTTCCCTGGGTAATCTCTTTGACTTTTTCATAATGAACATGTTTTAAAAAATATTATCTATATATCTATATCTATATCTATCTATCTATATCTATATATATCTATATCTATATCTATATAATATATATCTAATATATATATTAGATTGATGCAATATGTTTATTTTATTTTTATGTGGTGCTGAAGATTGAATTAAATATCAATATGCCAGGCAAGCACTCTGCCACTGAGCCCCAGCCCCAACTCTGAACATGTTTTTAATAAAACTATCTTTTGCATATATGGAGTGCAGCTGATAGTAAAGATTAAATAAACATCCCTCCACCCAAGATTGAAGGCAAGAGTGAGTGTTTGAAAATTACTGATAAAGCAGGAGGAAACTTTGGAGCAATTTCCAAGTCTTCTCTTGGAGGGGGAGTTTACAGTCACAAAGAAATGTGTGTAAATACTGAGTTTTTTTCATTCATTTTGGTGACCTCCTTTATGGGCAAGAGTGTCAACCAAATATTTGGGAATTGGATGGTAAGAGGCCACTCTGGGTATGATGTGCAGTACATCATACCCAGTACAGTACTTCGGAACATACAGAGGAGGGGTCTGGGGAACCCATGGTCTATGAGGGGGTTCTTTTGTTATCTGGCATATAACCTTCCCTGGAGCTAAAATGGGAACTGCAAAGCAGGGATAAATTAGAAGATCTGGATTTTCTATTGTCTTAAAATCATCACGTGTCTTTCAGCATATGTTTGGATTTTGATAAAATGTCATGAAGACTTGCACATATGGAATCTCACACCATTGGACCATTTGCAGAAAAACTCCAGTTGTATGATGTAATTTAGGCAATCATTGTGGGGCCATTGTTCCCCATATCCCATCTTATATTGTGTCCAGGCAGTATTTCAATAGTAAATGAAGCACTTTTGCCTGAAGATATCAGGGTCATACTTGTCTCAGGTTTTTTGTTATAACTTTATTTATTTATGTATTTATTTGGTTTTCCAGATCAAATCCAATGCCTCACACATGCTGTGTGGCTATCAATAAGAATGGGATGCTTTGATGTATTGCATCCCTCACAATTGTCAATTTGTAGGACTTGCTATCATTAATGAGCCTCTGGAAAAGCTCTTGTGGAGGCAAATGACAAAGGGACCAACATTCTTGGGAAGTGGACCAAAGAGCCAGTAGTGTTACTGTGAGTTGGTCATGTAAATAATGGGGAAGTTGCTGTCTTCCAATAATTTGTATACGGAGTCCTCCTTGAGCCCTATACTTTTTGCAAAGCTCCAGGAAGTCCAAACTAGTATCTATAGGGATATAACATACCTAAAGGGGGTTTCAAGAGAGGGTTTCTCACAAATTGTGTATTGGGGGAGTTCAGGAGTGTCAGGGTGATGGATAAGACTAAGGAAGGTCTCCAAGGTAATGGTCCCAACCCAGGAAGCAAAGATGAAGAAAAAGCAAAGTTTTCCCTTAGCACTTGGACTATGGAATTCAGTCATGGTGAGAAGGTACATTAAGGAGCTATAATGCAGCCTCACAAGACACAGAATATGAAACCTGTATGGTTTGTGGGTTTCCCTTACACTGGGTGTTTTTTGCTCTTTTATATAAAAATTTATTTTTATCTTTCTTTTTTTATTGGTGCATTACAATTATTCAAAGTAGGGGATTTGTGTTATATATTCACACATGAATATGATAAAGCAGTATAACATGATTGATATTTTTCCCCAATATTTTTATTTTTACCCCTTTCCTCCCTCTCCCTGAACCCTTTCCTCTGTTCTGTTGTTCTCCCTTCACTATTCATGAAGTCACACCATTTTTCCTTTCTTTCTTCCTTTCTAGCTTCCACAAATGAGAGAAAACACATGACCCTTGACTTTCTGAGTTTTGCTTTTCCTTAACATAATGTTCTAAGTTCCATCCATTTTCCTGCAGGTGACATGATTTCATTTTTATGGCTAAAAAACCCCCATTTGTCATGTATACAACATTTATTTCATGCACTCAGCCATTGGCAAATACCCGGGCTCTTCCCATAGTTTGACTACTGTGAATTGTACTGCTGTGTACTTGGCTACACACATATCACATTGTGCATATGACTTTAATTCTCTACAGTAAATACCAAGGTGTTGTTTAGCTGAGTCATATAGTGGTTTGATCCCTAGTCTTTTTTTTAAAAAAAATATTTCTTAGTTGTATTTGGACACAATATCTTTATTTAATCTTGTTTTATGTGGTGTGGAGGATCAAACCCAGGATGTCTTGCATGTGCTAGGCAAGTGCTCTACCTCTGAGTCACAACCCTAGCCCTCCATTACTAGTCTTTTGAGGAATATCCATACTGATATCCAGAGTGGTTCTACCAATTTACAATCCCACTAATGGTGTAAAATTGTTTTCATTTCCCCACGTCCTCTCCAGCACTTATTATTATTTGTAATGCTGCCATTCTGCCTGAAGATGAAATCTGAGCGTAGTTTTTTAAAAATATGTTTTATTTTATTTATTTATTTTTATGTGGTTCTGAGGATTGGATCTAGCACTTTGTACATGCTAGGCAATGGCTCTACTGGTGAGATATAACCCCAACACATCACTGTAGTTTTGATTTACATTTCCCAATTGCTAAAGATGCCATACGTTTTAATTTTGTATATTATTGGACATTTATATTTTTTATTTGTATGTTTAATTCATTTCCCTGCTTATTCACTGTGTTATTTGTTAATTTAGTGTTAAGTTTTCAAATTCCTAATGTATTCTGGATATTAATCCTCTGTCTGAGGAGTAGGTGGCAAGCATTTTCACCTTTGCCATAAGTTCTCTCTCTACATCCTTTTTAAAGTCTGTACTTAAAGTTTTTAGCTTTAATGGTGTTCTTAGTGCATCATAGCTATAGGTGATATTTTGGTTCACTTTGACATAATCACATATGCATAGAATATAATTTATTGCTATTTGGTCCCCAGTACTTCTCTTTGCCTTCATTTTTTCTTCCCAGTGTCCCTTTAACTCTATTCTACTCATCTGCCTTTTGTTCATTTACATATTTTAAATTTGTGCTTTTAGATATACATAAAGTTTGGGCTAGGGTTGTGGCTCAGTGGTAGAATGCTTATCTAGCACATGCAAGGCCCTGGGTTCTATCCTCATCACCACATAAAAATAAATACATAAAATAAAGTTAAAAATATAAAAATAAAAAGATACACATAAAGTTGAAATTCACTGAAGTTTGTTTGTATATTTATGTACCATAATTTGGTCAATTTTATTCCATTGATCCTCCCTTATGCCATCCATATTCCCTCCCCCTCTTTCTTCCTTTTCCATTCTACTTATATCCCTTCTATTTTCATGGGATTTCTTCTTTTTTTTTTCCTTATGATTTTAGCTTCCCCAAGTAAGAGCATTTCAACACTTGATGTCTGCATCTGCCTTATTTTCACTTAATGTTCTTCAGTTTAATCTATTTGCTAGCAAATGCTATAATTTCATTCTTTTTTTCTGGCTTTGTAAAAATCTATTCATTCTCTCTCTCTCTCTCTCTCTCTCTCTCTCTAATATATAATATTTCATTTTTGCTCATCCATTTATCTGTTGATGACCACCAGTGCTAGTTCCATAACTTGGCTCTTGTGAATTGCGCTGCTCTAAGTGTTGATCTGCTTGTGTTGCTATAGTATGCTGAATTCAGTACGTTAGGATAAATATTAAGGAGAGGGATAGCTGGGTCATGCAGGTCATATGGTGGTTCTATTCCTAGTCTTTTGAGGAATATCCCCGCTGCTTTCCAGGAAAAAGTGGTTGTACTAGTTTGCAAACCCACCAACAGTGTATGAGTGTTGCTTTTTACCTGCATCCTCACCAGTGTTTATTATTATGTGTATTCTTGATGATTGCCATTTTCAATAAAAATGAGATGAATTCTCAGTGTAATTTTTTTTTTTTTTTTTTTTTTAAAAAAAAGAAAAAGGAAGAAAGGGAGGGAGCAAGGAAGGACCACCTTCAGGAAGGGGTTTCACAAGTCCCTTGCCTTTCTTTTTTTTTTAATTTATTTTTTTATTGGTTGTTCAAAACATTATAAAGCTCTTGACATATCATATTTCATACAATAGATTCAAGTTGGTTATGAACTCCCAATTTTACCCCAAATACAGATTGCAGAATCACATGGGTTACACATCCACATTTTTACATAATGCCCTATTAGTGACTGTTGTATTCTGCTACCTTTCCTATCCTCTACCATCCCCCCTCCCTCCCCTCCCATCTTCTCTCTCTACCCCATCCACTGTAATTCGCATTTCCCTGATTCCTAGGATACTGAAGTTTGTTTTCCCATATATTTTTTGGCCATTTGTATATCTTTTTTCCAGAAGTGTCTCTTTTGTTTTACCTCCCATTTACTTTTTTTTTTTTTGAGATTTTTGATTTGTTTGTATATTCTGGATATTAATTCCCTGTTGGAAAGGCTGCTGGCAAAAAATCTTGTCCCATTATTTAATGTCCATCTTCATGCCCCTGTTTTCTTTGCTGTGTATAGAAGCTTTTTAATTTGAGGCTGTACAAATCATTGATCCTTGGTTTCATTTCTTGAACTTTAGCAGTCTTTTAAGGAAGTGGGTGTCTACACCAATATGTTGGTATGTTGAGCCCATGTTTATCTATCAATTCAAAAATTTCTGTTCTAAAGTCTATATCTTTGATTCACTTTGAGTTGTCTTTTGTGCAGGGTAAAAGGTAGAAATCTATTTTCATTTTTCTGCAAGTGAATATCCAGTTTCTTCATCACTTTTTTTCCAAAAATCTATCAATACCATGTCCAACATGTGCTTTTGGCACCTTTGTTGAATACCAAATTACTGTATCTATGGTGATTTGTCCCTGTGTCTTCTATACCCATGGACTTCATGTCTGTTTAGATGCCAATACCATGATTTCTTTTTTGTTAATATAGTTCTGTAGTATCATTTGATGCCTCAAATATTGCTTTTCTTGCTCAGTATTGTTTTGGCTATTCTGAGTCTTTTGCTCTTGCAAATTTATTTTATAATTGATTTTTCTAGATCTTCGAAGAATGTCATATTAATTTGAATGGAATTCTATTGCATCTGTGAAATACTTTTTGATAGTGTGGCTACTTGGACAATTTTAATTTTACCAACTTTACCTATTCTAAGGTCCTCAATTTCTTTCTTCAGTGTTCTCTAGTTGTCATTGTAGATGTCTCTCACCTTATTGGTTTGGTTTATTCCTAGGTATTTAATTTGATTTTATGAGGCTATTTTTTTTCCACTAGGTTCCTTAATGGTGTCTTGAGAAGGTGCTGATTTTCTTATATTGATTTTGTGAACTGCTGCTTTGCTTAATTTGTTTATCAAATTGTTGGAGTGTTTTGGATATTCTGAGTATAAAATCATATCTTCTGAAAACAGATATAATTTGACTTATTATCTTCCTGTTTTTATCCCTTCCATCTCATTTTCTTGCCTTATTGGTCCAGCAAAAATATCCAGTAGTATATTGAGTAGAATATACTCCTTCACTGGTTCCAGATTTTAAAGGAAATGTTGCATTTTTCCCCTCATTCACAATGATGTTGAGTTTAGGTGTATAGTATATAGACTTTATGGATTATGAAGTAATTCCATTCTACCCATTGTTTCTTCAGTTTTCCAACTGAATCTGCTAAATTTTGTTAAGGATTTTTTTCCCTGTAGGTATTGAGAAGATGTATGATGGTTCTCTAAATTCTACATGTATGAGGATGTACAATTATTGATTTGCATATGTTCAAATCAGTATCCATTTGTATCCTTTATTATTGATTTGCATATGTTTAAATCAGTATCCATTTGTATTGGAGTGAAACCAATTTAGTTATCATGTACAATCTTCTTATTGTGTTCCTGAATATGATTTGCTAATGTTTTATTATTTTTTTTTCATCTAAGTTCATCAGGGATGTTGTTCTCTTCTTTTCTTGATGTGTCCTTATGTGGTTTTGGGTGTCAGAGTGATATCTGATTTCATATTATAAATTTGAAATTGTTCCATCTTTCTATTTTTTTTATTTCTTTAAATTTCTATTAGAATTCAACTAAAATTTTTTCTATTTATGTATTTTTCTTTTTAGCAGGCTTTGTATCACTGCTTCTATCTCAGTGTTTGTAATTGATCTGTTTAGTTTTTATATATTGTCAGTTTAATTTTGGAAGGCCAAATAAATTTAGAAATACATACATTTGTTCCTGGTTTTCCACCATATCGGATATAAGTTTTCAGTATACTCCCTAATGAATCTTTGGATGTTTGTGGTGAATTTTTCTCTTTTATCTCTAATTTTACGAATTTAAATTTTCTTTCTTTTCATAAGTTGTGACAAGGTTTTACGTATTCCAAGAACCAACCCTTGGCTTCATTGATTGTTTGTATTGTTTTCATTGTCTATTGTATTGATTTCAGTTGTACTATTCATCATTTCCTTGCTTCTTCTGATTTAGGAATTGGTTTTATTTTGTTTTCTTTAGGGTGTTGGGATGTATCATTTACTTTACTGATCTCATTTTGACTTTCATGAAAACCCCTCCAACTTTCTTTTCTTTACACACACAAACACACACATACACACACCCCATATTTTCTTTATCCATTTGTCTTTCAATGCCAGGCTGATTCCCTATTGTGGCTTTTATAAATTGTATTGCTATAAACATAAGTATGTATTTATGACTATGGTATAAATGTTTAATTCTCGGAAGAGAAGTATATCTGGACCGTATGGTGGTTCCATTCCTGGTCTTTTGAGAAACATCTATGTTGGTTTCTATTGTGGTTTCACTAATTCACATGTCCACCAACAGTATGTATGTGTTGTATTTTTCCCCATATCCTTTACAGCATTTATTATTTGTATTATTGATGGCTATCATTCTGATTAGTGTGAGATGAAATTTTTATGTTAATTTGGTGTGCATTTCTATACTTGCTAGAGATGTTGAACATTTTTTTCATGTACTTATTAGACATTTGCATTTCTTCTTTTGAGAAGTGTTTGTTTAGTTCTTTTACTCATTTATTAATATTTGTTTTATAGGCGATAATGTTTTGAATTCTTTATATTAATTTCCTACATGAGTATCAGGTGATGAAGATCTCTGATTGTGTAGATTCTCTCTTTGTGCTCTTATTTGTTTACTTTGCTGTGTAGATGCTTTTGAATTTGATGCTATCCCACTTTTGATTTTTGGTTTTATTTCTTTTCTTTAGGAATCTTGTTAAGGAAGCTGGTTCCTGGGCCAACTTGTTACTCTATCAGTTGCAGAGTTTCTGGTCTAATTCCAAGGTCTTTGGTCCTCTTTGAGTTAACTTTTGTGTAAAGACAGGATTCATTCTTAAACATACAGATAGTTGTCTGAGTAACATTTGTTAAAAAGGCTATCTTTTGTCCAATGTATTCTGCTGGAATTTTTGTCAAGGATCAGATGACTGTATCTGAATGGGTCTGTATATGTGTTCTATTCTTTATCATTGGTCTGTGTATTTGCTTTAATGTCAATATCATATTGTTTTTGTTACTATACCTCTGTGGTAAAATTTGAATGCAGGAGTTGGCATGCCTCCATCATTGGTTTTTTGGTTTAGAGTTTCTGTGGCTGTTATGGCACTTTTATTTTTCAAACTGTATTTTAGGGCTATTTTATTTAGTTTTGTGAACAATATCTGGTGTTTTGATCTTGATTCCATTGAATTTGTATATTGTGTTTGGTAGTATGGCCATTTTAATTATATTAATTCTGTCTATTCATGAATATATGAGATATGAGGTCTTTCCACCTCTTTGTGTCTTCCACAAAATATTTCTTAAATGTTTTATAATCTCATTACAGTAGTTTTTTTCACCTCCTTGGTAAGATTAATTCTGGGTATTTTAGTTTATTTAAAGTACTTTTTAGTTATATAAAGACACAATACCTTTATTTTATTTATTTGCTTTATGTGGTGCTGAGAATTGAACCCAGTGCCTCACACAAGCAAGGTGAACATTCTATCAACTGAGCTACAACTCCACTTCAGCCTGGTATTTTAGTTTTTGAAGCTATTGTTAATAGGATTGTTTTTCTTTTTCTCTATCAGTAAATTTATTATTGATATATAGGAAATGTATGATTTTAATTGTTGATTTTATAACCAGCTATTCTGGTACATTTTTTAAAAAAATCTCTTGCAGTCTTTTGTTGAAGCTTCTTAGATTATCTAAGTAAGTATCATGTCATTTGTAAAACATGATATTTTGACTTCTTTTCCTCCTATTTTTATTTTTAAAATTTCTTTCTCTTGCCTGATTGCTCTAGATGGAATTTTTAGTATATAATAAGAGAGTTAAGAGTGGATATCCTTATCTTTTTGCAGATTTAAAGAAAATGCTTTCAGTTTTTTCCCATTCATGATTGTGTGCATTTCCTGTTTTCATATATAGCCTTTTTAATCTTGAGGTACTTTCCTCTACCTCTAGTTTCTTACATGTTTTTTTTTTTACTCATTAATGGATGCTGACGTTTGTTGAGAGCTTTCTCTGCATCTATATAGAAGAGCGGTTTTTGAGTGTAATTCTGTTTATGTAAGAAATTATATTTACTGAAAATTTACTGATTTCTATTTGTCCAGCCATCCTTATGTCCCTGGGAAAACACCAACTTAGTCGACATGTATAATCTTCTTAATATGTTGTTGAATATGATTTGGTAATATTTTATTAAGAATTTTTGCATCTAAGTTCATCAGGGTATTCGTCTATAGTTTTCTTTCCTTGATGTGTCCTTTTCTGGATGATTCTAGAAGTGTTTAATCTTTTGGTTTTTCTTGGAATAATTTGAAAAGCATTGGCATTAATTTTCTTCAAATGTCCAATAGAATTCAGCTGAGAATCTATCTGGACCTGTGCTTCTGTCTGTAGGAAGGAGTTTTGTTAATGCTTCTATCTCATTGATGGTTATTGGTCCATCTAGGTTTCTATGTCCTATGGTTTAATTTTGGTATGTCATATTTTTCTAAAACTGTGTCCATTTTTTTTAGATTTTCCAATTGATTGGAGTATAAATTTTCAAAATAGTCTCTCTGGATTTCTGTTGATATCTCTGGTGATTTCACCTTTTTCATCTCTAATTTTCATCTTCTTCCTTGCTGCCTTATATTTGGTTAGCTTACCTGAAAGGTGAGAATCTTGCAAGCACAATATAGTTTTTTTGTTTTTTTTTTTTCGTAGTTTGTTCTATGAGCTTATGTCTTTGAGTTGAAAAGTTGAGGCTGTTTATGTTCAGTGTTATTACAGAGACATTTATTAATTTTCACCATATTTTTCTGATGTTTAATTTGTTCCCGTTTCTCATTTGATTAGCTACTCTTTACATGAGATTTATCCATGTGTGAGCTCTGTAGTTTGTTTTCATTTTCTCCTGTAGTATTTCTTGAAGGAGTGTCAGTTGTGCTGGTTTAGTGGTTTATAAATTCTTTTAGGTTCTACTTAATTGGAAGGTTTTATTTCTTCTTTGGATTCTGACGGATAGTTTTACTGGATATAGAAAACTTGGCTGATGGTTATTTTCTTTCAGGGCTTGTAACATACATTCCCAAGCCCTTCTGCAATTTAGAGTTTGATGTGAGAAATGACAAGTAATTCTTACTGGCTTCTAAAAGGGACTTGATGTTTCCTCTTCAGACTTCTAAAACTTTACCCTTACCTTGTATGTTAGAAGTTTTAAGTAATGTGTTATGGAAAGATTCCTTTTGGATGTTGTCCTTTAAGGCTTCTGAATTCTTCCCATATGTGGATGTCCATATCCTTCTCATTGTTTGGGAAATTTTGTTACTAGTTTCATGAAGATGTTATCCATGTCATTAGCCTGCATCTCCCAATGCTCATTTCCCCCCCAGTGATTCTTAAATTTGGTGACATAACATTATCCTAGAGTTCTGGTGTATTGTGGTCATGGTTACTTATTTTCATTTATATTGTCTGAATGTTCAAAGCTGACTACTTTGTCTTCCTACTCTTGAGATCCACCTTATTCATGTTTTACTCTTAGCAAGATTTTTAAGAGAATATTTTTTATTATTTTGCCTTTTTAAAATATTTTTTTGGTTGTAGTTGGAAACAATACCTTTATTCCAAACATTTAGTTTTTTGTTGTTGTTGTTTTTAATGTAGTGCTGAGGATAGAACACAGGGCCCTGCGTGTTCTATGCAAGCACTCACTCTACCATTGAGCCACAATCCCAGCCCCTGATTATTTTGCCTTTTTGATTACCAAGGTTCATTTTTGTTTCTTTTTCAATATTTCTAGCTCATTATTGAATTTCTCATTTATATAGTGTATCCACTTTCTTAATTCATTTGGTTCTTTTATCTCTTTTACATTTTTATTATTGTGTGGTGCTTAGGATCAAACCCAGTACCTCACATGAGTTGGCAAGTGCTCTACCACTGAGCTACAACTCCAACCCTTCATTTGGTTCTTTTAATTGTTGTCTTTAAATTCATTGATAATTTTTTTAAAAATATATATTTTAGTTGTAGTTGGACACAATACTTTATTTTATGTGGTGCTGAGGATTGAACCCAGCACGTTGCACATGCTAGGTGAGTGCTCTACCACTGAGCCACAACCCCAGTCCCACCATTGATAATTTGTATAATTGTGTCTTTGAGAACTTTATTTGGTATTTCATGAATTTCAGTATCATTGAAATCAGTTGAGTTATGAAACAGGAGTTATCATGTTACATTGTTTTTTTTTTTAATGTTTCTTCTATTCCTGTGTTGGATTTAGTACATCTGTTTGGATGTATTTCTCTTCCATTAGTATGTGTGGGTCTATTTAGGGCATATCCTTCTCTTGGCAATATGTTCAGGGATATCAGATTGTTTGGAATTTTTCAATATATTTTCAAGTGTGTTTTGAAGTAACTTTCTCTTGTAGTTATATGATGATGGCCAGTGTATTTTAATGTAATGTGTATTGTGGCAGAGTTGAGGATTCCATTTTCCCCCATAGGTCTCACAAAAGTGGGATGCTTGTAGACCATGCAGTTTTGTATATGGTACCCTATGTGGGGTATGCCCTCTGTGATTACTTAATGAGACTATATCCTAAAGTGGTATGGAAGCTGTCTATATTAAGACCTGTTGTAGGTATGGTATCTACCAGTATATTACAAGTTAATTGTCTGTGTTTCTGTTGTAGGATTGGATGTCCTTGGATGGGATCTGAGGTCTCCACCTAAATATTTCTACTTGTGGCTTGGTCATCAGTTTTGGTGATTTCTTTCACCTAGTTTTTATATTAATGTTTTTGATGTTCAAGCATAATTTATGGGTGGTGCAAGGTGCTCTGTCTCTTGGCTGGGTTCTGGAAGTAGCTCAGCTGCAGATCTTTGCTCTGTGAGATCATGGTTTTCCAGTAGGTTCCTAGCATTCCACAGAAAAAGAGGAAAGGACCAATAGTAGCAATGGCAGTAAACTCTATGCAACATTGAAATAATATACTCAGTGACAAGAATGCCATCTACAATACTAATTGCCACTAAGAGGAATGGCAGACTTAGCAACTGCCAACAGCAATGTCAGTGAAATAAATACTCTGAAGAAGATCCACCTTAAAAAAACACATCAGGTATCAACTAATCTATCTATAGTGCTTAATAACTATAGCACCTTGGAGGGTGATAGGGATAGGAATTTAGAAAGTAAAGAGTTCTAAAGGATTATAAAATATAGAGTTCATTAAGAGAAAAGGAAGTGTAATGTGAAGGTAAAATAAATATTAGAATTTTCACAATGTGAACAGAAAACAGAATAAATGTAGGGAGGAGGAGGACAAAAAGTAAAAGAAACTAAATAGAGAAATAAATAACAGGAGAAACTGGCTATTAAGAGGGAAAAGAAAGGTGTTAGCGGCAATAGACACAAACAAAAATCATGAAATAAATAAAACCCTAACCTTCAAATTACAAAACAAAGAAATGTGGTAAACATAAAAATGTAAAACAGAAAAGGGAAACAAATATGTATATGAATGTGTATCCACAAATCAAATAGCACAGTAATAACACCAAGAAAACAAAAATAAATAAATATAAATATAAGAAGTAAGAAAATGGGAATTAAAATAGCTCTTTGAGCTCAGGTGATCAAAGCTGTTGCATTCCTTGTGCAGCGCTGTCCTTCGATACACTTCTTCTTGGACTATATATCCCTTGGAGTGAACAAGGACTTTGGGTTGTTACACACTTCTTTTTGTGATTCTGGAATTGAAGCTGTGTGTAATGGCTTGCAGGGTCACTTCTCACTTGTATGTGTTAGGTTAGAATGGAGTGTCAAGTAGAGTTTTATCTAGATAGACCTAAATCTATGTGGAGTTATAAATGGGAAATACTGGTGGTACTGGTTGGCGTTTGGCTCTAATCAGCTAATGTGAGTTTGTTGTATGGTATTTGCTCTTTTCCGAATGTTATTTCACTGAAAAGGTGACACATAATCTTTGGTTGTATCTCACCACTCTCATTGTCAGTGATTCTTAGGTTTAGTATTTTATATAAAATTGTGCCGGATTTCTTAAATATTCTGTTCTTTTGTTGTCTTTCGTTTCTGTTTTTAAGATCACATACCCTATGTTCAGGCCCTGAAAATCTGTCATCTCTGTTGTTGATGCTTTCATCTGAGTTTTTACTTGGATTTATTAAGTCTGTCATTTCCACAATTTCTGTTTTGTTCATTTTCAGGATTTTTTTTTAAATAAAATGATCTCTTGTTTTCTGTATTTTCTGTTAATTCTTGCTTAGATCTTCTTGTAGTTTACAGATAATTCAGAAACATTGACTTTCTAAATTGTTCATTATGCATTTCTTCAAAGGCATTGTCTGTGTGGTTAGTTTTTGAATTATTATTATGAGGTATTGAGGACATTTTCCCCCTTGCTTTCTCCTATTGCTTGAGTGGTGTAGTGAGGTGTAGGTTCTTTCTCTTGTGGATCTGAAGAATGAGACCCATAGCAATACAGGGTAAAGTGATGGAATATTTTTTCTATCCTTAAACAAAGAAATGCAGCTTCCATGAGAGAGGGGTCCTACATCAGTTGTTGTTGAGTTGCTACTGACTAGGGGTTTATATTGGTGTTGCTGGAAGCAACTTTTACAGCCCTTGTCTGATGACTTTTAGGGAGTGGAGTTCTACATCTAATCAGAATAAGACATTCTGTGATCATACCCCATCCACCCCATCCTCTAGTCAGGATGTTGGTCAAGTGCTGTTCATGTGCTTATTCACATGCCCATTAGATATTTTGTACAAGGAATTTTAGCAATTCCTGTGTTCCTATCATGTTTTTAGTTCCTGCTCTTATTCCTGCTTCTGAAGAAATAACACTAAATGCCACTAGGGAATTTGGTTGATTACAATTCTACCTTCCTCAGGCTGCATTGTGGATATTAGATCTGGCAAGTAGGGAAACTCTTCAGTGGGTCTCTCTAGAGGACGTTGATAATGGATCCATGGCTCCATCTCTAGTCCCATCTAGAACTTAACAGCTTCAAGATAGAAGGGACAAATTTCACTAAGACAATTAATATACAAGGGCCAGAGAGCAAAATCAAACACATCATGTCCAAGAGGACAAGTAAGGGCTTCAACATGTGAAGCAGTTGTGCCCACAGGGATGTCCACCAATTAGAAATCTCTTCTTTTTGAGTTAAAATCTTATTGAATCTATAATTGTTAACATAAAAGTGTTATCCTCCCTGCAAAAATACAGTTTCATCCAGCTTTGGTGGTCAAAATTTCCAGAGCATGGTGATTTTGTAGGACTTCTCCTACCAGGAGTCTTCCTGCTAGGTTAGTTTTTGGATTCCCAACAGTGGTCTCCCTGAGAGCCTTAACCAGCTGAGCATAGAGATGTTCAGAAGTTCCCTTAACAGCTGCCCCTGTGCTGTCCACTATTCCTGATGTTAAAGTTATCATTTAGTGAAAGCTTCAGGTCCTTTTAGCTGTATAATACCTTTTATGTGCCTGAGGCATCTTAGTGTCCCCTAATGCTATTGAAGCTTCCAGGGCCACATAGGCCAATGAGCTATGGCCTCTTTGCACTGGTGGCAAGGAAATATATGCCCTATCTCCAGAAATGAAAAGTAGCCCATCATCTGACTCCAGATTTGTCTGAAACCCATACGAAAAAGGCAAGTTAGGGGGTTTTCACTGAATATACCTGGAGTCTTTTTAAATCAAAGCAGTGAATTTTAATCTCTTCAGATATTTTATTGGCCAAGGATCCAAAAGTATGTATTTTTTTAAAAGAACTTTTGAGGGGAAACTAGTAATCCTTGGTTGTTAAGAAGGTTGATACTGTTAAAAGATACTGAACTCCATTCTGGTGAGAGACTGGAGGTATTACTTTTAGAACAGAAGGAGACCTTACAGTTAGAGATAAATTGAAGCATAAGAACAAATGGTCTCTTGGAATCCCTTGCAATTTGGGACAATACCTACTGAATTATCCCCAAATCAAAATTTGTGCCCTTTAATCTATTTAATCTATTTCAAAACATCTAAGGCCTGGTGCAGTCAGCCTTTCCAGATCCCTTTTCCTTTGTGGACACCTTTCTCTAGCATGCAGGGAAGAACTTACTAAAAGATAACAATCTCAGAGTATAAAAGCCCAGCCATTTATTTCCCACAGTGACTTGTATTTTAAAGTGATACTTTCCTCAGATCTTAAGTTGGTCTGGGCACTTGCTCATGCAGCCCACATTACAAATAGATATCTAACAGGCAGATAAGGAGCAAGCACAGTTGCTATTTGGGGCACAAAAGGCAAAAAGCTTACACATAGGGACTTCTTCCCATTTCTCTCCCTTTTATAAAACAAGCCTAGCATTAAGTTGGTGTTCTAGTTTTTACTTCCCTTTGGAGGGCATTTTATCCCATCCTCTAGATTTTATTTCAGCAAGGCTCAGGTGCAGAAAACTATCAGGAATTTCTTTTTTAGAGCTTGTGGATCAAGCTGATCTCAACTGTTTAACATACAGCACATGGAGTATTTTCCATCTTCAAAAAAGTAAAGAACAAAGCATCCCCTGTTATTTCCTTTGTCTCCTGATAGGGTGTAAGCTGGTGTTCCTTCCCTTTTTCATGAGCAACCATGGGAAAGGATTGTGGCCTACTGGATTAGGCACCTTTTAAAAATTATTTATTTATTTATTTATTGTGTTGAGGATTGAACCCAGTGTCTTGCACATGCTATGTGAGTGCTCTGCCACTTACCTACAGCCAAAGCCTGGTTCTGGATCTTGTGATTTCCTATCTGTTTTCATAAACCCTGAGCTAACTTGTGGAGATTACCAATATATTGATACACTTTTGGAGGGAAATTTGTGCCTCACTCAGTATGGCATAGATATTTAAAAGCTTCTCTAAGGCTAAAACTTAGTGCATAGGT
This sequence comes from Marmota monax, assembly GCF_021218885.2. Classification (NCBI taxonomy): domain Eukaryota; kingdom Metazoa; phylum Chordata; class Mammalia; order Rodentia; family Sciuridae; genus Marmota; species Marmota monax. The sequence goes on along the minus strand of NW_026692017.1, from coordinate 68,305 downwards.
ACAAACCATAATCCAACTCTCTATGCATCAAATCAACAAGGTCCTCCCAAAACACCAAAATATTCTCATCAAGATAAACTCTTATGTCCACCAGACTTCCATCACTCATCAAACCATGTCCCAAAGTATCAGAGCCTACATCTGTTCTAAAGTTCCCCAAATGACCATTGTATAACTGGCCAAATAACTGTCAGCTTTGGATGTCACAACATAGTCAACACTCCAAACATACTTGTCCAGAAACAGGCACACACCAAAGAACCAAATGTGCCTGCTCAAGAGCTGAGTCCAAGTGCCAATGTAAATTTTGCAAAATTAAATCCCATGCTGACTTAATGCAGGCCACCCTCCTGCCTGTACCAAACTCATACAAGCCCCCATAACATAAAACCCACATCAACACTCAAAGCTCTCAGACTGGGGTTGGGGATGTGGCTCAGCAGTACAGCACTCACCTAGCATGTGCAAAGCACCACATAAAAAATTAAAAACAAATAAAGATATTGTGTGCAACTAAAAAAAAAAATCTCTCAGACAAACACACCCACCTTCTTGATGTATATATACCTAAAACCATGCACACCTGGGGCATAAATCATACTGCAGCAAACCAAAACAGCAACAGCCATGAAGAAACCATTCAAAAGATTCCAAAATAGGTTTGACCATCTGCCCTCTAGGATACATTCTCCTCAACAACAACAACAACAAAAAATCCAATAGACACAACATACAAAAACTGTTTAAAATTTACCTTGCATAAACCATCTGCAATTTTCTTAGACATAAATGTCTCTTAGACATATGTATGTTTCTTAGACATATGTATATCTGTTTAAATCCTTAGTTTTGTTCTCTCTTAGCATACCAAATGATTTTTCTTCCTAGTTGCTGACTTCCTTTCCCAAATCTACATCCTGAAACAATCCTTATATAATTTCTGAACACCACTCTTGCCACATCCTCTCCAGCACTTGTTATTGTTTGAATTCATAATGGTTGTTATTCTTACTGGAGTGAGATGGTATCTTAGAGTGGTTTTAATTTTCATTTCTCTGATTGCTAGAGATGGTGAGCATTTTTTCATGTACTTGTTGATTGATTGTATGTCCTCTGTGAAGTGTCTGTTTAGATCTTTGGTCCATTTGTTGATTGGGTTATTTATTTTTTGTTGTTTAACTTTTTGATTTCTTTGTATACTCTGGAGATTAGCACTCTATCTGAAGTGTGAGGGGTAAAAATTTGTTCCCAGGATATAGGCTCCCTATTTACCTCCCTTACTGTTTCTCTTGCTGAGAAAAAAAAAACTTTTTAGTTTGAATATGTCCCATTTGTTGATTCTTGATTTTAACTCTTATGTTATAGGTGTCCTATTAAGGAATTTGGAGCCCAACCCCACGAGATGGAGATTAGGGCCAACTTTTTCTTCTGTTAGATGCAGAGTCTCTGGTTTGATTCCTAGCTCCTTGATCCATTTTGAGTTAACTTTTGTGTATGGTGAGAGAAAAAGATTCAATTTCATTTTGTTGCATATGAATTTCCAGTTCTCCCAGCCCTATTTGTTGAAGATGCTATCCTTTCTCCATTGCATGCTTTTAGCACCTTTGTCTAATATAAGGTAGTTGTAATTTTGTGGATTGCTTTCTGTGTCCTCTATTCTGTACCATTGGTCTGCCTGCCTGTTTTGGAACCAGTACCATGCTGTTTTGTTACTGTTGCTCTATAGTATAGTTTAAAATCTGGCATCACTATACCACCTGTTTCACTCTTTCTGCTTAGAATTGCTTTAGCTATTCTGGGTCTTTTATTTCTCCAGATGAATTTCATGATTGCTTTTTCTATTTCTGCAAGGAATGCCATTGGGATTTTGATTGGCATTGCATTAAACCTATAGAGTACTTTTGGAAGTATGGCCATTTTAATGATATTAATTTTGCCTATCCATGAACAAGGTACCTTCTAAGTTCTTTCCATCTTCTAAGTTCTTCTATTTCCCTATTTAGGATTCTGTAGTTTTCATTTTAAAGGTCTTTCACGTCTTTTGTTAGGTTGATTCCCAAATATTTTATTTTATTTGAGGATATTGTGAATGAGGTGGTTGTCCTGATTTCCCTTTCAGAGGGTTTATCACTGATATACAGGAATGCCTTAGACTTATGAGTGTTGGTTTTATATCCAGCCACTTTACTGAATTCATTTACTAGTTCCAGAAGTTTTTTGGTAGAATCTTTTGGGTACGTTAGGTATAGGATCATGTCATCCACAAATAGTGCTAATTTCAGTTCTTCTTTTCCTATTTTTATGCCTTTAATTTCTATCGTCTGTCTTATTGCTCTGGCAAGGGTTTTGAAAACTATGTTGAATAGGAGTGGTGAGAGAGGGCATCCCTGTCTTGTTGAAGATTTTAGAGGGAATGCCTTCAAATTTTCTCCATTTAGAATGATGTTAGCCTGAGGCTTAGCATAAATAGCTTTTACAATGTTGAGGTAAGTTCCTGTTATCCCTAGTTTTTCTAATGTTTTTAACAAAAAGGGATGTTGTATTTTGTCTAGTGCTTATTCTACGTCTATCGAGAAGATGATATGGATTTTATCTTTAAGTCTATTTATGTGATGGGTTGCATTTATTGATTTCCATGTACTAAACCAGCCTTGCATCCCAGAGATGAATCCAACTTGATCATGGTGCACCATCTTTTTGATATGTTTTTGTATCCGATTTGCCAGAATTTTATTGAGGATTTTTGCATCTATGTTCATTAGAGATATTGGTCTGTAGTTTTCTTTCTTTGAAGTGTCCTTATCTGGTTTAGGAATCAGGGTGATGTTGGCCTCATAGAATGAATTTGGAAGTGCTCCCTCTTTTTCTATTTTGTGAAATAGCTTGAAAAGTATTGGTATTAGTTCTTCTTTAAAGGTTTTGTAAAACTCTACTGTATACCCATCCGGTCCTGGGCTTTCCTTGGTTGGTAGTCTTTTGATGGCTTCTTCTATTCCTCAATTGATATTGGTCTGTTTAAGTTGTGTATATCTTCTTGACTCAATCTGGGCAGATCATATGACTTAAGAAATTTATTGATGCCATCAATATCTTCTATTTTATTGGTGTATAAGGTTTCAAAATAATTTCTAATTATCTTCTGTATTTCTGTAATGTCTGTCGTGATATTGTCTTTTTCATCCCATATGATAGTAATTTGATTTCTCTCTCTTCTTCTCTTCATTAGCTTGGCTAAGGGTCTGTCAATATTATTTATTTTTTCAAAGAACCAACTTTTAATTTTGTCCATTTTTTAAATTGTTTCTTTTGTTTTAATTTCATTGATTTCAGCTCTGATTTTAATTATTTCTTTCCTTCTGCTACATTTGCTATTGTTTTGCTCTTCTTTTTATAGGGTTTTGAGCTGAAGTGTGAGATCATTTATTTGTTGGTTTTTCTTTTTTTTTTTTTGAGGAATGTACTACAAGCAAAGAATTTTCCTCTTAGAACTGCTTTCATTGTGTTCATAGATTCTGATATGTTGTGTCTGTGTTTACATTTATCTCAATGAATTTTTAAATTTCCTCCTTGATGTCTTCTGTAACCCTTGATCATTCAGTAACATATTGTTCATTCTCCAAGTGATGTATGTAAGATTTTTCCTCCTTCTTTTATTGTTGATTTCCAGTTTAATTCCATTATGATCAGATAAGATGCATGATATTATCTCTACTCCTTTATAATTGCTAAGAGTTGCCCTATGGCCTAATATATGATCTATTTTTGAGAAGGATCCATGTGCTGCTGAGAAAAAAGTATATCTGCTTGCTGATGGTTGATATATCCTATATATGTCACTTAAGTCTAGGTTATTAATTGTGTTATTGTGTTCTATAGTTTCTTTATTGAACTTTTGTTTGGAAGATCTGTTCAGTTGTGAGATAGGTGTATTGAATTCACCCATAATTATTGTGTTGCGGTCAATTTGTCCCTTGAACTTGAGGATATAAGATTCTTGGTTGGCATCCATTTTCTTTGAGAGGTTGGTATATGTTTTTTCTAGGATCTCCTAGCGTTCAGTGTCTGAGTTATAAAAATCTGCAGATATCCTAATTTTTTCTCCTATATATAATCTAATTCCTTTCTCTTGTGGCTTTTAAATTTTTCTTCTTATTCTGAATGTATGTATTTTCATTATAATGTGCTTGGTGTTGCTATATTGTGATTTTGTACATTTGATGTTTTGTAATCCTCTTTGATTAATCCTATTTGATTTCTCAATTCATTCTTCACCTTTGGGAATTTTTCTGATATTATTTCATTGAATAGATTGTTCATTCCTGTGGTTTATAACTCTATTCCTTTCTCTATCCCAATAATTCTTAAATTTGGTGTTTTTATGTTATTCTATAATTCTTGAATGTTCTCCTCATGGTTTCTTACCATCTTCAGTGTGTGTGGTCAACATTTTTTTCAATATTATATATTTTGTCTTCATTATCTGGGGTCCTTTCATCCAAGTGTTCTAATCTGTTGGTGGTGCTTTCTATTGAGTTTTCAAATTTGGCTTATTGTTTCATTTCAAGGATTTTTTCCCCAGAACCTCTGTCTTATTATTGAAGTTATCTCTTGCTTCCTGTATTTGCTTATGTAGCTCTTTATCAAAATGATCTTTTACTGTTTGTATTTTCTCTGTTATATCATACTTCAATTTACAGAACATTTTAATTATGTACTTCCTGAACTACGTATTTGTCATTTTTTCTGTTGTGTTTCCCATGGATTCTAATAATGTGGTATCTTGGTTGGTTTGGGGCACTTTCTTCCCTTGTTTTTTCATGTTGTTCATGTGTCTTCCCTTTTAGCACTTTGGATCCAAGGCATTACAGTGTTTATCCTATAGGTTTATGGTGTTCCTGCAGGGTTCCAATACCTCTTCTTTAAGGGGGAGAACAATATTCAGAGGTCCCAATACAAACAATATACAGTCTTCAACCAAATAGCTGCTATTAAGACATTTACAGTTTTGTCACAATACACAGAAATGGTAAATTCAATTATTACCTACAATACAAAGACTAGATTTGTAAAAGGGTCTACAGATTCTGACAGTAGACAATGCACTGGGAGTAAGATGTGGGATGAGTGGTTGAGGGGGTAGGAGGTGAGAATCTAGATTTATTAGATCTTAGGAAGCATGAAAAAGGAATCTAAAATGTTGGTCAGTGGCAGGAGAAGAAAGAGTGTGATTTGGGGAGCTAAATTGTAAGACAATAGAGAGAGTAAAAAAACAAACATAAGAATTAAGAAAAATAAAATATGTAAAAACAGGAGATAAAAGAACATACAACACAAGTGTAATGCAATGAGATATCTATTCAGACATCCAAGTAATTAGTAGACTAATTTATGAAAAGTACTTGGTTTCACAAATGTTGGGTATGTGAGGGTAGGAGAAGAGAGAGAAAAGAGAAAAAAATCTCAGAAGAAAGATACAAGGATTGTTTTTTTGTTGGAGACCAGTATTTTTCTTGCTTCCCTTTTCATCCAGTAGGTGGGGTTGTCTGTTGTTTGCTGGTATATCCAACCTCAGGATTGTGAAAATTATTAGGGTTGAAGGATTGTCTTCGACATGGGGCTCCTGGAAGTGGGATATAGCACTTTCCCAGTTCCCAATGGGAGACTACACTCCAAGGATCTCCTTTGGGGATTACTTGTGTGATGTGGGCACCTTGTCTTATCTTATTGTATCAACTGTAGACCTCACAATTCCTGGTCTCTAATTCAGTCTCTAAACTGTATCTCATTCACCTGCTCCTTTTCTACTTCCCAATCATAAACCTTTCTCTCTGGAGGTCTTGTGGACTGCACTCTAGGGGCTGTGCGCCTGTTGCTGAGAGGTGTTTTGTATTGGGCAGGTCAGGACAAGGTTTTGTGAGTTACGGAGCCGCATATCTGCAAGCACTGTGCCAGGTTAGCATCTGTCAGGAAAATGGGGGAGGTGGGGACTATAGATACCTTGATATTGCTCCTAAATCCCAACTGTTGTCCCAAGCTGGGAGTTGTCCCAACTAAAACTGGCAACAAATGTGTCCCAAGATGGAGGTAGCTGCTTTCAGTGATGGAGTGTCTGGTCGAGTGCTGCCGGGTGGTGGTTTTGGGAGACATGTTTAGAGATGCAGCTCTGTGGCATGCAGTGTTGTGGCTGGTGGCTCTCTCCAGACCTTATGCAGTGTCCCCAAGTGCAAGCTACAGTGTGTAGGAACTATGGCAATGGTTGCAGTGTCCCAAGATAGAGGTAACTGTGGACCCCCATCCACATTGGTACATGGGGTTCCACATAGGAGTGGTGGCTGGTGGTCCTGCCCATGGGCAGCAGCCAGGTATTTTGTGTGATATCTACAGCCAGGAGTCCTGCACAGGTACTAATGCCAGTGGCCCTGCTTGGGCACTGAGAGGACCTACATGGGAGAGTGACTTGGAGTCCTGTGTTGATGCACATGAGACCCAATTTGACTCTGGTTAAGTCAGAGTCATGATTACAAATACCAGTTTTCTAACAACATAAGCATATAGTGTTAGGCACATACAGCCCTATGTAGGAAGTATAAAATGAGGGATGTGTTGTGATTTGGATCTTAAATATCCACAATAGGTCTATAAAGTAAATATCTGCACACCAGCCTGTGGCAATATTGAGAGGTGATGGAACCTGTAGGAGGTTACATTGTTGTTGACATGTTATTAAGGGGGATTCTGGGCCCCTGGACTCATGATGTCGACTTTCTAGCTGCCATAAGTTGAGCAGCATTACTCCAGAATAATGTCCTGCCATGATGTTCTGCCTTGATGGAGTGTAGAAAACCATGGAGCTAACCAATTATACACAGAATGAAATCTCTGAAATGTTCAGTCAATACAGGTCTCTGTGGCTGGGTGGCATATGTGTGCATCCATGGCTGTTAGGGGTGGCAAGAGCACATTGGTGATGGCAAGCCTTTCCCATATGCACTGACTCTTGTTTCTTTTGATCTGGAGCTCCAAAAGTGATTCCTGCTTTCTCATCCTTTTCTGACATATGTCTACATTAGTTATGGTGGTGGGTGGATATGCCTCTCGTGCTTGAGTGGGGCTGGCTTTTAGGATCCTGGGCTAGTGATTGGAAGTGGATCAGGGATGACACTTCCGGAGTGATTGGGGGAGTTTTCCTACAAGATGTGAGGTATGGCCATTTCTCTCCAGAATGGTTCAAAGGGACAAAAGGTAGTTGATGGGAGATTCATAGAACCAGGGACTGTTGCTGAGAGATTTGTTTATGTTTGTCCATCTATTGTTTCCTCCATCAGATTTTCCATCTGCCAAGACAAAGACCAAGGCCCTAAGTATAAGTTCCCAAAGGCTCTTCCCAGCCTGGCTCTGTTTGTGGCCATGTGTGCACATGCCTGATCTCATGATGTGCATGCTCTAGCACCCTCATGAGCTCTATAATTATTACATAGCTGCTACTCAAGCAAATTAGGATAGGAGTTAAAAACTGAATGTACAATGATACTGGTTTTAAATATTCCTGAGGAGCTACCCTCATTGATATTCTTCATTTCTTGGCAAAACTGAGTGAGTTATCCATCCTTTCAACTTGAATTATTCTTTCACATTCTTTATTGATCAGTTCTACTAGTGGAGAAATTCTTTAGTGTTTATTTATGTGGGAATAAATAAAAGGAGTTTTTATATGTGATGAAATACAGAAAAATTTTACAATGTGAACTACTTTGGAGGGCAAGTTCCTGGTTTTCTTTACACTTATTTTGCCATTCTTCCAATACCAGTATGAGCCACAGAAGTTTTCTCATCTTGCAAAATTGAAGCTTATTTATGAGACAATTATTGTCAATTTCCCTCATGTCCTAAGAAACCACCATTCTTCTCTCTGTATTCTTCAATCTGTGTACTGTAACTCATATAAGTAGTATCATATAGTATGTATTCCTTAAAATTCTCAAGGTTCATCCCTCTTCTAGCATCAGCCAGAATTTTCTTCATTTTTCAGACAAAATAATATTCCATCTTGTGCTGCATGTGAAACATTCTTCTTTGGGCTAAGAAACAAATGAATTAGTGGAATGAAATTGACCAAACTATCCTACGCACATATATGAAGAGACTATAGTGAATGTCATCTTTATTTATATCTGTAAAGCACTAGGTATGAAAACTATACATATATGGAAGGAAGACAAGTAGAGGAGAAGAAAGGAAACAGACCCAGGAAGGAGGGGAGGGAATGGGCAAGTTCTGGAGACTGAATTGGAGCAAACTATATTCCATGTTTATGTATAACTATAATACACAGCTAAAAATATAAAAATTCTTCCTCAATGGACCTGTGAATACAATAAACAAACCTGTATTGATTGTATGTGTAAAAATATCTCTTCAAGCCCTTTCTTGTAATGTTTTATAGGTGTTTGCTCAGAAGTAGAAATGAAGGATCATATAAATTTACTTTTGATAATTTGAGGAACCACCAGTTTTTCATAGAGCCTACACCACTTTGCATTCTAACCCATAGTGCACAATGTTTTCAGTTCCAACACATTCTCAGGAGCAGTGGTGTTTTCTGGTTATTTGATGGTATGTGTGTGAAGCTGAATCGCACTGTGATTTTGATTTTGATTTCTCCACTTATTGATGTTGAACATCTTCCCATATGCTTTCCAGCCATTTGTATATATTGTTTGGAGAAACATCTGTGGAAGTCCTTTGCCCATTTTAATATTGGGTTGTTGTTTTCTTATTGTTGAGGTATAAGAGATCTTTATATCATCAACCTTAACTTATCAGAAACATGATTTTCAAATGCTCTCTTGCATTCAGGGAGTTGCCTTTTCACTGATGACTGTGTGACTTGATGAATCAAGTTTTCAGGCTTGATGTGTAATTCAGTTTCTTTCTTTCTTTATGTGCCTGTGCTTTTGGTGTTCTGTCCACAACTTCACCATAATTTTAAAATTATCACTCTCTAGCATAATTTGGGATGAGATATTTGAATGCATCAAAAATCTTTTTTCTTGCTCTGCATTACTTAGGAAATTCTGGGTCTTTAGTCTCTGCACCTGGATTTTAGGGTTGATTTTATTTCTAGTTTTCTTAAGGTTGTCATTGTCCATTGGATGGGGATACATTAAATCTACATAACACTTTTGGTAGTATTGCTACCTTGACAATATGAATTCTGTCTATCCAAAAACATGGGAGGTCTTTTCATCTTCTATGTTCTTCTTCAGTTTCTTTCTTCAGTATTCTATAGTTTTCACTGTGGAGGTGTTTCACCTCACTTATTATTTTTTACCTAGGTATTTCTTATTTTTTTGAGGCCATTTCTGTTTTGCTTTCACTGGGACCATTATTGGTGTATAGGGAAAATATTGGTCTCACAGGCTGATTTTGTAACCTGGTGCATTGTTGAATTTGCTTATTAGCTCTAGAGTCTTTTCATGGAGTGTTTGGATCTTAGAAGTATAGCATCATATCTGAAAATGGCAACAATTTGAATTCTTCCTTTCCTATTTTTATTCCTTTTATCTCATGTTCTTGTCTTATTGGTCTGCTTAAATTTCTAGTATTATTTTGAAAAGGATAGGTGTGAGTGGGCTATCCTCATTTTGTCCCAGATTTTAAAGGAAGTGCTTTTCATTTTTCCCCTATTTTGTATGATGTGTTTGGGTTTGGATTTATCATGATGCTGAGGTAAGTTCCTTCTGCCCCTAGTTTCTTCAGTGTTTTTATCATAAATGGGTGCTGTATTTTTGTCAAAAGCTTTTTCTTTTTTTTCCATCAATAGGGAACTGGTATTTAATTAATTATGGCATATGCATAAGATGGAATACAAAACAGCCATTAAAAAGTATAAGGTAGATCTATCTGTACATCCTGACAAGGAAAGCTCTTCAAGATAAACTGATATGGTATCTGCTTTTATAAAAAAAAGGTACATTAAGTAAAAACAACAAGGGAGGTTACTGAACAGTATACCAATGGAGACAAGAGTACATTAGGGTACACTTTAATTCCTTTCTATCCTCCTAAAGAAACTATATACACTGTTTGCTGTGATTATCTTTAGAGAGATAATAAAGGACCCAGAAGGGTGTGGGATACGTTAAATATATAACATTATTTCAGTAGCAGCTAAACACGATACAGAACATAAGTTGTTCATTGTTTTCTTTGCATTTCTGTTAAAAAATACAGCAATTGTTTTTTATACACATGTATATACATACATACACACAAAGATGTTAAACATATTTAAAAAACCCATATTTACACAGACAAAACAATGAAATTCAACACAGGGGCAAGCCTATACTCTTTCCATATCAGATGGTTACTAACTTACTTTATAATAGATAGTACATAGTTAATATCATCCAAATGTCTCTAAACACTTCATTAATATTTGTTAAACCCAGAAAGTTTCCATATCACATGGTGATTTAAGACTGTTGGTATAAAATATCAGCGAATACAGGAAGACATTTTGAGTGTTTCATATGAAAAATATTCTTATTATTACATGATCTTTGTCCTTGTCCTGCTTCACAGTTTAGGTTTTAGACTCTGGTATTAGGATTAAGTCACCAAAATAAGCAGTGATTGTCTTTAGTTTATTCTTAAGAAAGTTCTATTCTATTTCCACTTGTCCTCCAGGCCCAGCTAAGGATGCCACCTGGTCAATGTCAGCATTTCTTGGAAGAAAATAAAAAATATTATTAGTGATCTTCTGGGAAAGTCTGAAAATTTCAAAGCCATCGGGAGATATCATTGTCCTAATGTCAAAGGTCTCTGCAGTAGCATAGTCTGGGCCTCCCCAAGGTGGGCTAAGGAACACAACATCAGCCTTTAAACAAGGAGCCAGTAGCATGAAATCTCCACAGATGAACTCTATCTTATCTGCTATTCCATATACTTCTGCACTTCTATGAGCAAGATCAACCTTAACTGGGTCAATATCAATGGCAATCACTCTTTTTTCCTGTTAAGGCAAACTGAATGGTATTTCCTCCAACTCCACAGAATGCATCTACTATAATGTCACTTGTGAAGGATTGACTGACATGGCCAGCAATATGTTCAGCAATCTTCTCAGGTGTAACATAAAAACAGCCCTCTCTGTCCAACTTACTCCCATCATCAAAATGGGACAATAGCCTGTATCTCTGGGCCCAATATTTTGCCAGCTCAGGAACAGCAGCTATCTCAGGAAGTAGACCATTTACCTTTCTATTCTTGTTTTTACTCTTCTTCTTCTTCTTCTTTGTAATTTCAGCTTCAGTTTCTACCTTAAGAGAGTCTGATATTTCTTGAGTAATGTAATCCTGCTTTTCTGGCATAGATGCTACTGAACTGTCTCCTTCATTCTTTTCTGTTTCAAGTTCACTGGCTGAATACACAGTCTGACACTTTTCAGGTTCTAGATTCTCTGGATCATCAGCTTTACTAACAGACGTGTCTTGATCCTCTGAATCAGTACTGGTACAAGTATCTTGCACATTATCATGTGAAGATGACTCCTGTAATGCTTCCACATCCACTGGTTCATTAACCCATTTTAGAAATTTTTCTACCTTATTCAGAGCTTTGCTTTTCTTGCAAAATGGTTTTTCTTATTCTTCAGTAAAGAAGATGTGCTTGTTTTCCATTTTTGTCTGTGCATGTCTCGGTACTTTGACTTATGTTTAACATTCTTATCTAAATACCTGACGTGTCAATGACTAAAATTTGGAATTTTGCCATATTTTTGTCCTGAGCCATGCTTGAATCCCAGAAAGGAATCATTGTCATTAAGGTCTGTATCTGGGTTTTCATCAATGTCCAGTTCGTGGCTCCTCTTGAGTTTGCTGGACTTATGCTCAGGTGGATCTTCTTCACTCTCATCTCCATCAGTCCCACTGGCGTGCAGCCTGTCATTGCTTGTGTTTGCTCTGGAATATTCCTGTGGTTCCTGGGCTAGTTGATTTGCACTTCTATTCCCAGATAAGTTGCTTTTCTTGGTTCCTCCATCACATGGCTCACTTTGACCAGAAGCAGGACACTCTCCCCCACTAACTTCCCTTAGCTGTCCATCACAACTTACAGAGGAATGTAACTGGCTGTGTTCTACTTCCTCTTAACTCAGAGTTATATTACTAATTCTATCAAGTATTTTATTATGATCCTTATCACTTGAATCAGAGCTATTTTATCAACTGTGATAGGTGAAGATGAAAAAGATATTAAGTCCATTTTCACAATATTTTCATCTTTCTTGTCAATTTCTGTTTAGATGCAATGGTATTTGTATCACAACTTTGTGAAGCATCAAAAGTCCAACCTTGAGCTTCCCAATACTGAAATTGCTCCAAATAATACCAATAAAGTTCACTGTAATTTTGTTCCCATTTTTCCTTTCTATCAGGGAAGTGCCAAGGTTCAGAAGATAGTATTTGATATGGATGTTTTTCTTGCCAGCTTTGCCATAACAGTTCTCCTCCATATTTGTTCCAATACCTTTCCCAATTCTCTGTAATTTCAAATTTTGGTGATAATGTATTTCAACAGAACATTATTCTGTTTCAATGTTCCTTTTATTTTGAAGTTCACATGTTCTAGTGTTCTCATACAGTTCAACTGAAGATGGGTCATCTGAAACCAAATGGTCATCTTCTTCGTATTCTTTTCTCCAAGACTCTTGCATAATAATTTCATCCAAGTACTTCCTTTGATGTTTCCTCTTCTTCTTTTTTACTTTAACTTTATTTTTTGTATTCATAGATATATCAAAACTCTTATGTGTAGACACTCAACCAAACTGAAGTGGCAATCCCATACTTCTCATGAGTTCGGCCTCAGAATCAAGTTCACTTTCATCTAGGCCTATGTCTTTGCTGTCATGCAATTCTGTAGTGCCATGGGAATGACCATCTTCCTCCTCTTCTGTAGCTTGGTCTCCTGCATTGTTGCCACTGCCTCTGACATAGTAGCCTTTTAATTCCAAATTGCATAATTTTCGATCCTCCACAAAAGCCCTGGAGCAGAGGCAATGGATCCTACAGTCCTCTTCCCGCTCATCAACGAAGAGAAATATTTCGGCCACGTGGTTCCACTTCTCGCAGCACATTTTGCCCCTTCAAGGGTCTTCCTGACGCACAACACTCTGACTAGGCTTCTGGTTCATTACCGGAGACCAAAAGGAGGCCTCCAGTGTCTGCTCGGGGGTGAGAAGCTAGGAACCACCCCGGCATGGTGCAGCCCAGAGCTAGCGGAGGAGCCGCCACAGGAAGTTCGTCAAAAGCTTTTTCTACATATATTGAGATGACCATATGGTTTTTCTCCTGAATTCTACTCAGGTGATGAATTACATTTATTGACTTGTAGATGTTAAACCATCCTTGAATCACTGGAGTGAAACCGAATTAGTCATGATACACAGTTTTCTTAATGTGTTTTTGAATATGGTATGCTAATATTTTACTAAGTTTATTTGCATTTAAGTTTATCAGGGATATTGGTCTACAGTTTTCTTTCTTTGGTGTGTGCTTATCTGGTTTGGTATTATGATGGTCTCTGGCTTCATAGAATGGATTTGAAAAAGTTCCCCTGTTTTCTACTTAATTAATTCCTGTTTAAATGTCTGTTAGAATTTCACTGAAAATCTGTTTGACTCTGGACTATTTTTTTAGAAGGCAGTTTAAATGCTGCTTCTATCTCATTGCTTTTCTTTGGTATCTTTAGGTTTTTTATATAGACTTCATTAGGAATATGTAATAGTGTATATTATATATGCATATAAAAATGTGTCCATTTCTTCTAGGATTTCCAATTTACATTTCAAAGAGTTCTTAATGATCCTTTGGATATGGTGAAATCTGTGGTAATTTCTCCTTTTCAATCCCTGATTTTGTTTTCTCTAAATTTTACTAAGGGTTTAACTATTCAGAAAACCAACCCTCCATTTCATTCATCCTTTATGTTGAATTTTGTCATTTATTACATTGATTTCAGCTCGGATGTTTATTATTTTCCTCCTTCTTCTGTTTTTGGAATTGATTCTTTGTAGTTTTTTTAAGACCTTGAGATATACCATTAAATTTTTTGGGATCTTTCACATGTTCCTACATGGGCATTCAAGGCTATGAACTTTCCTCTTGGAACAGCTTTTACAATGCCCCAGAGGTTCTGGGTATGTTGCACCACTATTCTTTTTTGATTCTGTAAATTTTATACTTACCTGAATTCTTCTGTCTTCCATTCATGTATTGTTCAGTTTTCATGTGTTTATGTTTTTAATCTTGTTTACTTGTACATAATTGTGGGAATTGTTCTTACATATTCATATATGCACAAGATATAAGAATACAATTTAAACTATGATTCCTTTCTTTTCCCTTTTCTGCTCCCACCCTGTAGTCCCTTTTATCAAGTCTACTTATGTCCCTTCAAGATTCATGAGCCACCACCTCTCTATTATTTTTTCTGTAGCTTGTACATATGAGAGAAATTATCCAACCATTGTTTGTCTGATTTTCAAATATATTGCTTAACTTAATGGTCTCCAGTTCCATCCATTTTCTAACAAATGACATAATTTCATTTTACTTTACAGTGAAAAAAACATTTTATATATATATATATATATATATATATATATATAATTTTTTTTCATATATATATATATATATATATATATATCACATTTTCTTAATCCATTTCTTTTCTAGAGACACCACTGAGGCTGGTTTCATATTTGGCTATAGTGAATCATGCTGCTATAAACGTGGGTGTGCATAAAGAAGGGTGTGCATGTATCTTTATAATATGATGACTTTAAATCTTCAGGATAAATACTGAGGAGTGGTATTCCTGGGTTGTATGGGGGTTTAATTTTTATCCTTTTGAGGAGCAGTCATACTAATTTCCATAGGTTTATCCTAATTTCCAGTCCCATCAGTAGTGTATAAGTGTCACTGTTTTTCACATTTTCTCCAGCATTTGTTATTGTTTTTTTGAAGGCTGCTATTTTGAATGGAGTGAGATGAAATCTCAGGGTAGTTCTGATTTGCATTTTCCTAATTGATAATGAATATTAGCAATTATTCATGTATTCGTTTGTCATTTTATTTATTCTTTTGTGAAGTGTCAATTTTTTACAGACTTATTATTGTGTTTTTTTTTCTTTTTAATGTTAAAAGAGTTTTGAGTTCTTTTTTGTATTCTGGGTGTTAATACTCTGTCAGAATAGTAGCTAGCAAAGGTTTTTTCCACCATTCTGTAGGTTCTCCACACTTTTGTTTTCTTTCCTGTGAAGAAGTTTTTAAATTCAATGCTTACCTGTTTATTAACTATTGGCATTATTTCCTGAACTTTATGAGTTTTATTGAGAAAAGTCCTTTTTGGAGTGCTGACCCTCCACTTTCTTCTACATGGTGCATAGATTCTGGTCTGAATCCTGGATCATTGATCCATTTTAAGTTGATATTTTTTGCAGAGTGAGAAATAAGGGTCTAGATTCATTCTTGTACATATGGATAATGAGTTTTTCCAGCACCATTTTTTGAAAGACTTTCTCCAAGGTATGTTTTTGGTACTTTTGTCAATTATCAGATGATGGTACCTGAGTGGATTTGTGTTTTTGGCTTAGAATTGCTTTCACTTTCTTTCACTTTCTGGGTATTTTATGTTCTTCCTAATAAATTTTAGGAGTGTTTTTTTCCCTTTTCTACTTCTGTAAAACTGTCATTGGAAATTGGATTGACATTGCATTAAATCTGTATATTGCTTTTGGTAATACAGAAAATTTAACAATATTAATTCCTGCTCTCCTTGAATGTGGCATTCTTTACATCTTCTTGTGTTTTCATCAATTTATTTCTTCAGTGTTCTGGTGTTTTCATTGTAGACGTCTTTTCACCTCCTTGGTTAGATTTATTCCTAGGTATCTTTTAAGGTGTTGTGAATGGTGTAGTTTTCAGGTTTATTTCTCAGTAGATACATTATTCATACCTTGAAAAGCAATTGACTTCTGTATATTGATTTTGTAACCTGCTACTTTACCAAATTCATTTACTTCTTCTAGCAGTCTTATGGGTTATCTTTTTGGATCTTTCAGTATGGTCTGGTATCATCTGTAAACAGTGATAATTTGACTTCATGCTCTCATGTTTTTATTTCCTTTACTTGTTTCTCTTGCCTAATTACTCTGACTAGAATTTCTAGTAGTATAATTAAATATGAGTGGTGAGGGTGAACATCCTTGTCATGTTCTAGGTTTTAAAAACGGTTGTTGTAATGTTGAGTTAGTTACCTTCTGTCCCTAGTTTCTTCATTGTTTTGATCATGAATTGATGCTTCATTTTTTGAAGGCTTTCTCTGAAACTATTGAGATGTGTAAGAGATTTTTTACCTTAATTCTATTTATATTATGGATTGTACTCACTGATTTGCATGCATTAAACCATCATCTCATCTCTGGAATAAAATAAACTTGGTCATGTTGTATACCTTTAATATGTTGTTGAATATGATTTGCTAATATTTTATTAAGAATTTTTGCATTTAAGTTCATCTGGGATATTGGTCTGCAGTTTTCTTTCATTGATGTGTTCCTATCTGGTTTTGGTCTGAGAGTTATACTGACTTCACAGTGTGAATTTGGACATGTTCCATTATTTTCTATTTTATGGAATTATATGAGGATTACTAGTATTAGTTATTTAAGTCTCATCATATTCAGCTGAGAAACCAACTGTATCTGGGCTTCTCATTTTTGGGAAGTTTTTTATTACTGCTTCTATCACATTGCTAGCTTTTGATTTTGTTGGGTATTCTATTCCTCTTTTTTTATAAAAAAATAGGAGGTATCATGTTACCTTGATTTATCATATTTTGTGATTTTTTCTATTGTGTTTTGTGCATCCTTTGGGACAGATTTATCTGCATTAGTATGTGTTAGGCTTCTTAGTTAATAGACTCCTCTTGGATATCAGGTTGTTTTGAAATTTTTAATAATTCCAAGTGGGTTTTGTAGTATAGTTTCCCATCTAGTCCCTTGGTGATGAATAATGTATGTTGACAGAACAAATGTGCATTCTGTCAGAGCTTGTGAATTACACTTTTCCTATAGGTCTCAGAAGAGTGAGGTCCTTGTAGATCTCACAATTGTGTTGGGTATGTGGTGTATACTCACAGTGATTGTTCATTTTACTTAATAAGACTATATATTAAAGTGGCATAGGAGCTGTCTAAATTCAGATCCTTTGTATGTAGGGTATTCACATTATAACACAAGTTAATTACCTGATTTGCTGTAGGAGTGGATATGCCTGGGTGGGATGTAAGGTTACCACACATCTATCTCTACTTGGGGCCTGGTCATTGATTTGGGAGTTTTTTCTCCATTAGTCTATTTTTTAAAATATTATTGGTGTCCAGTGTGGTTTGGGTGTGGAACAAATTGCACTGTTTCTAGTTTGTGTTTTGGAAGTAGCTCAGAAATATCAGAAATAGTATCCATGTAGTTGCCTAGCACCCCACAAAAAATGGGACAATCAAGCAACAGCAACAGCTAACAATATACAGCATTAAATAAATGCCCAGTTCCTACTATGACATCAGCAGCACTAATTGCCACAGGAACAGAAATGGCAGGGTCAGCAGTGGCCAAAAGCAAGAACAATAAATTATTTTGCACAAGATCCACCTTTAAAAAGAAACCCAGCATGAGAAAACTATATCACCCACAGTACTTAATAACTGAAACACCAATAATGGTGGAGAGTTAGGAATTGTATAAAGTCAATAGTTCCAAGAGATGAGACTATTAAATAGAGTTTATTGAGAGAAAAGGAGATGTGATAGAAATGTAAAAGAAAGTTTATAATATTCAAAATATGAACATAGAGAAGAGATTTAGCAAGATATAACAGAAAAATACAAAAAAAAAGAAAATAAAAAATAAAAGAAAAGAGAACATTGGAAACTGCTATTAGAAGCAGAAGAAAAGAGAGAAACAAGATAAATAAACCAAAAATAAATAAATAAATAAATAAATAAATAAATAAATAAATAAGGAAGTTGGGGACTAATCTCATGTGATGAAGATTAGGGCCCACTTTTTTATTCTGTTAGACGCAGAGTCTCTGGTTTAATTCCTAGATCCTTGATCCATTTTGAGTTAACTTTTGTGCATGGTGAGAGATAGGGATTCAATTTATTTTTGTTTCATATGGATTTCCAGCACTCCCAGCACCATTTGTTGAAGATGCTATCTTTTCTCCAGTGTATGTTTTTGGCATCTTTGTCTAATATATTAAAGATAGTTGTAATTTTGTGGGTTAGTCTCTGTGTCTTCTATTCTGTACCATTGGTCTACCGGCCTGCTTTGTTGCCAGTAACATGCTGTTTTTGTTACTATTGCTCTGTAGTATAGTCTAAGGTCTGGTATATCGATACCACCTGCTTTGCTCTTCCTGATTAGAATTGCTTTAGCTATTCTGGGTCTCTTATTTTTCCAGATGAATTTCATGATTGCTTTTTCTATTTGGTAAATGGATGGCATTAGAGAAGATAATGCTAACTGAAGTTAGCCAATCCTCCCCAAAAAACAAATGCCAAATGTGATCTCTGATATAAGAGGAGTGACTCAAAGTGGGGTGAGGAGGGAGAGCATGGTTGGAAGATTATTTTTAGATAAGGACGAGGGGTAGGAGGGAAAGGGAGGGGGAAGGGGATTATTAATGAGAGTGGAATATGATGGTCATCATTATACAAAATACATGTTTGAAGATTTAAATTTGGTGTCAACATACCTTATATGCAAACAGAGGTATGAAAAATTGTGGTACATAGGTGTATTAAGAATTGTAATGCAAATAATAATAATAATAATAAAATAAATAAGTAAATAAATAAAACCATAAATAAAATTAACACTCAAGAGACAAAGGGGATAAAACATAAAAATGTGAAAAAAAATATGTGCATGTATATTTACAACCAATTACCATAGTAAGAACACACAAACACAAACACATACACACGAAAGAAGAGAAAGACAAATATAATATATTTTTTTAAAAAGTGTAAGAATTATTGGTGTTGTGATGGTCAAAACTGTCCACAAGAACGGGATATTCACTACCTGTGCAAGTCTGTTACCATTTACAGTTCTTCTTTGGCTATGTATCCCTGGGAGATATCAAGGATTTGGAATTGCTAAACTCTTCCTGTTTTTTAGATGCTCACTGAGCTGCCAGCTGGAGTGATGTAGAACTGCATTTGTCTGGAATAGCTTGCAGCTTTACTTCTCACCAGTATATGGAAGGGTGAAGTGGGTGAGAAGTACTGTCAATTACAGTATTGTCTGGAACAAAAGATCTATGCAGAGTTCTAAGTGGGAAGTTACATAGGCTGATGTTTATTTCCAATAAGCTGTTGTGACTTTGGGGGGTATATGTGCTCTGGAGACATTGATCTACTCATCCCCAGGGCTGGGCAGATGATGATCTCTGCTGGGTGCCTGGATCTCAGGGGTCTCCTGAGGACTCTGCAGGTGGTGAGGGGAGTCAAACTTCCACATGACTTGCACCCTCTAGCTACCGTGAATGTGGCCCTTTCAGACTCAGGTCCAGAGCAGAATCTCTGAGTGAAATTACACTCACCTGTCTGGTTTCCCCTGTGGTCATGTGAGCATCCAGACTCAAAGGGAAAGTGAGTTGCATGTGATGCATATCTCTGACTTGAATCCCCTGGGTACAATTTTCTCTGTGCCTGTTTCAATAATCTACTTCCAGGAACATCCTAGGCAGGTGCTTGGCAGGACATAATGGTATTATTTCCTGTGATCTCCTGGGCTTGTGCATTAACAAGCTGTGGTTTCATTTCTTCAAAGAGGATCATACTCAGTCTTTGCTTGCCAGTCTAGAAGCACAGAGTCATTTTCGAACACCAAGTTGCCATACAGCCAAGGTTAGACTGCTTTTCTGTCCTACATGCTTTTCCATGTCATCTTTGTCCTTTGTGCTTCTTTGTGTTTGTGTTATTCCCTCCCCTTTGGGGTGAACCAGTGTATCTGCCCCAGATGCCACTAACTAGGTGAAAATTCTTTTTTTGTTTGTTTGTTTGTTTACTACATTTGAATTTCTGGATCTCAAAGAGTATCTGCACATCTAATAATGAATTTCAGTGAATTTTCTTTTACCCATTGCTGAGAATTGTTACTCCCAAGTGCTTGAATACCAACCCAAGGAGCAATTGGAAAAGCAGCTTTGTATTAATCCACCATCTTTAATCATCTCAGATCCTGCTTTAAGTCCATTTTACCAACATATGTCTTTTGATTGCCCCATCACCTAACTTCTATATTGATATCAATTTTCCTACATATTTTCCCAAGGACATTCTTGTGACTGACTTTTCATGTGTGCTGACATTCACATTCACTCTCTAACGTAATCCCTATTACAAAAAGACTTTTAGTCCAAATCCTAAATTCATTATTCTTTCTAAATCTACACTGCAACTCTATCTACTGTCCCTATTTCACTGGATGTTGTCTTCTACATTCAATTATCCGAGGTACCCAATCCTATGCCATCATATATTGATTTATATGATATGTCAGTGCAGAACCTAATTCAAAACCATATAGCCAAATCACGGGCCCAACACCTTCTATGTTTCATATCTAACCTAGTTTTCTGTTTTCCTACATACATTTCACCTATACATTCTTATAAATATACCAGATTCCCAATACCAATATTCATCCACCAGAATGGCTCCTAACCCAAATAAAACATGATATTAACCCAAAACTTACTCTATTCCCTCAATCTAAATGCACATGAGAGCATGCATGGAGTTGATCTTGCAATACAGGTATGTAGGGGATCCTACACGTGCTGAGAACCTCAAAGGTAGATGCAGGAATGATCCCTGGAGAAGATGTCGGCAGCTAGGTAGGACCTGAGAGGCCTAATAATGTCATCTCCCATGGCAAACAACCTGGTATGGATGAAGGGATGTGTCGGAATCAGTCTCTCTCTTCTCAATGCAGGGAAGATGTACCAAACCAGGCCTGTCTGGATAGCTAATCCTGGGCACATATGGTATGTATACCTTTCTAACTTGTGAAAATATTACAGGAATGTGGGGCAGCTTCCATCTCAGGGGATCCCTGTCAGGACAAAGTGGTTGACAAGGAAATGACTGATATATCTAGCCTAATTCTCTCTTTAGATCAGAAGCCAGTTTGTCACATGTTATGAAGGATTCATTTCTGTTTTCTGTAAAAAAAATATTAGGATGTCTGTATAGCCTGACCATAATTTGATGTTGTAAAGCTGCTTGGAATGCCTTCCTGTGCCTTGAACTCACCCATGCCCCTTTTTCTCTGACCAGATAATAACCCCTTCCTAAACCTTAGTGATGCCTCATAAATCCTGGCCTTCCCTCACCAGATAACAACCCTCTCTGAGGCTCTAATTACCTTCATAAATTCTGATGTTGGGGCCAGAAAAAATGTAAACTAACATTTGTGTATTATGCTCCTCAGAGATTTATTATCTGTAACACCCCCCCCCCTTTGTGTAACTTTTTGGGCTATAAAGCTGGGCTGCAAGAAAGCTGCGGGGCTGTCCTTGGCTTGCAGGATTTTGATGGGAAAGGCCACCTGGCCAGTGGAAGAAATAAGCTTGCTTTAATTTGATTTTAATTGGAGTCAGTGGTCTTTTCTTGTGTCGTGGTCTAACATAACCTCATTCACTTCCTTGAAGGAAGTGGCCTCACCTCACTTCTTTGGTGATGGAATACCCTGAACTTGGGATCAAGGTAGCCAGGCACCCAGAGCCAGTCCCCATCCCAGTTGGCTCACTTGCTTGGATTTTCCAAGGACAGAGACATTCTTTCTTGGCATCTACTAATGTGTGGATGGCCAAATTCCAGAAAAGCACTGAAGAGGGACCTTTCCTGAGAAAGCATGTACCTGCTCATCACCAGATCTTCCTGAATTTTGCCCACTCTCCAAAAGGGGCTTTTGGTTTTGTGTCCAAGATATGTACCACCTCCAAGCTCTGTGAAATGGTCATGTACTGGATTGCTGAAGGGAAGGCCGAGCATCTCAGAAAACTCAGAAATCAGTGTGACCAGTAAGGCTCTCAGTGGAGAAACCCTGCTTGGCTACATAGCAACCCAAGAAGCATGATCAAGAGCTGTCAGTGCCATAGTGTTAATTTTGTGAAAAAGTGTGTCCCTGGGCCTTTTCCTTACCTATTGTTCGGTTCCTCTGAATGTCAGGAATGTCTTTGCCTCACACACCCCATTAGGGAGCCTCAAGAAAACAGTTTCCAAATGGAAATGAAGGGGCCTCAACTGTGGCTATTTTGTTAATTGCTTTGTAAAGGGATGTGTCTGAATCAGCCTCTTGGCTCTGTGTGAGGCATTGGCTTAGATTTTCAGCACGTCATGTAACTAAATAAAGATCCCATGTCTCCATCCAAAATAAAAATGACAAAAAGAACACTTATTTTGGATGAAGTCTCTTGCCTTCCTCTGGTAAGGTTCCTGACTTCCATGAAGTGAGAACAGGGATCCTTTTGGTCAAATGAGTTGCTCAAAGCCCTGTAGTAGCTATGCCATAGGTGCTTGGGTTTTGTCATAACTCAAATACACATAAAGAATCTACACTTGGCAGTCAGTAGGCCTCAAATTTGAGAAGTGGAGCAGTATTAACTGCAGGCCCATATTATCTAACCTGGTTCTCAGGAAAGGTAACCAGGCCACCATGACTTTAGGCAATAGAAGTGAATGGAAGCTTATTTTTGACACCATCTTGGGCTGCTCCCCGTAGGGAAACCTCCAGCCAGAATGTTATGATGAGTGTCTATATGGAAGAAGATGAGGGCCATGTGGGAGTGTTTTTATTTTAATTGTGGTCATTCCTCTGGTGGTTGGAAGACATGACTGGGTCAACCTCAGGTTGAACTCTGGTGTGATTCCCATTAGAGAGTGAGTTCTGGAACTGACCTCAGAGAAGTATTGCCATGAATTGTGTGGGGATTTTAGGAGGTGAAGCATGAGAGGCACCCTTGGAAACTGAGATCTAGGCCCAGGGTGGCTTTCTCCTCAGCACTGGGAATCTCTGCCAGGATATCACATGATTTTCTTATTAAAGCCTTGGCACCCATAGTTGAGAGTCATAACACACAAGGACCTCACATTTTAGACCCCAATGTATCTGGCTTCATTTGACTTTCTGGTCACTCTTTGGGAAGCCTTGCCAGGGTGAGTTCTCTAGAGCATTCATTGAAAGAGATTCCTCACCACTTAAGGGATCATGAAAGAATCGAAACCCACAGTGCCACCTAATTCATCCTTGAAATATAGCTAGTCCAGTACTGTGAAATTTTTGAAATTCCCATGACCAGGAAGCACTGGAGAACTTTGTGTTTCCTATCATTTGTCATGACTGAAGCAGACAGTGCCTTGATGGATTCTAATTCATGAAAATCGTGTGGAACAGAGATGCCAGTGAATTGGAGCCCGATGGGAAGTGGGCCTGGAGCTGTGGAGTGAAGGTGTGTGATAAAACCTCTGTGGTTGGGCCATGTGGATCTGCCATTGGCTTCCAAATGAGATGTGACTGCCATGGTGAAGCCAGAAGAACCTTATATGTAAAGGCATCTTTTTATGAGGAGAGGTTTTGGGGCCTTGCTCAGAATCAGGTTGCTCCAATCAAGGGGTAAAAATGTATGGGATAGCAGCCCAGTTGATATTTTCTCCTGCAGACCCTAACCCACCTCATGTGACAGAACTCCCTCCAGCACTGTGTCCCAGTTTACCTTCTTGTATTTCATGAAGCAAATACCAAATTCCCAGTGCAACTGCAAGAAACACCATGAAAAGTGGAGGATTACCCAATGCCTTCACAATCCACATGAGGAGACATTCAGCACCCATTGGCCACAGTTTACCTACCAAGAGAGGGTTCAATTATGTTGCCTCATGTTTATTGGAAAATAAGAAACCATGTCCTCCAGTTCTGGATGACAGTGGGAAGATTTTTGTGTAGCACATGTTCACATACACATTGTATTCATTTTCCTATTTTTATTAGAAATAATGAATCTCTGACACTATCCCATACTCTACTAGAATCTGACTATGAATCCTAACATGATGGATAAAAATAAACCTAACAGAAAAGGCATACAGGCAGTTCTTAGGAGAAATGGTGCATCCTTGGACTTGCCTTTGCATTTATCAAGGGTATGTGTTATAAAACTAGTTACCTTTTCATTGTAAATACTTGTTCATGAATTTCCAAAGTTAATTAAATGTGTAATTTCCTGACTCCCTTTCTCTGAAGCCTAAGTCAGATTATGTCATATATATATATATATATATATATATATATATATATATATATATATATATATATATATATATATTCCTCCCAGCTATCACAGGTACATTCTTGTGAGTACTCTGACTTTGGCATATACAAACTCTGTGGCCAGATGACTGCACCAAAACCCTGAGAAAAATGAAAATTCAACCTATGGTGAGCTCCATATTTAAACAGTTTATACATAAAACCATGTTTCCCAAAATGAAAAAAAAATTTGATTTGTGAATGATATCTATTCCATTATAAATTTTGATTGGCATATCTATTGCTACATTTTAATGTGTGTGTGTATGTGTGTGTATATATATATATTCATTCCAGAGTTTTGAAAATATAAAATATATGTGTCTTATTATACACTACCTTGATTCTTTCCTGTTCATGTATGTGGATTTATAATCAACTTTTAACAAGATCATTCTAAGAAATATTCATTTTCCCGGAATTCATATTCATTTCCTAGTACTGAAAACTAACTTCAGTGAATAGTGCATATGAATCCTAATATTTCTACAGTAAATGACCCCAGTTTAACATCAATGCAAGCAGATTCATATGGGACATGATGTGTTTTTTGACATTTATTTTCATTCAACATTGGTTCATTAGTATTTCATATATATATATATATATATATATATATATATATATATATATATATATATATATATCCTTTCGTCCATGAGTTCACAAATTTATAGGCATATGATTCACATTCAATCACTTCCTGCGTCAGAACACATATTCCTCCATGATTCTTGACTGCCATCTTTATGAGACTTCTTTCCAAACACATTATTTTCGATTTCCTTAATAATTTTAGAAGCAAAACTCACACACTCTTCATGATAATTAGTAACCCTAATATTACCACTACATGGATAACTAGTTGGAATGAATGTATGTATGTGAATACCTGATATCATGTATATTTTAGGATATCAATTCAATCCATTATTTAAAGTTGGAATCAGTTATATTATTTATTCACAGTATGGTCTATTCATGCATCATCTCTATATTCATAGACACAGTGTACACCTATGTGTATCCACAAATATGAAATTATACACCTTCAAAACATTGCTCCCAGAAATGGTGGAAGAAATTCTCATGTCACCTGATATGCATATTCATTTCATCAGAGTAATATTCTGGACACAAAACTCAAAGCTCACCCGTATGATTCTACCAAAGCCTAAATTTAAGGAAAGCATGGATTACTCAAAACATTCATGTCTACGTTGCCTAATGCTTTCAAATTTCAATCCTATTCATGACTACACATATGTTTCTTCCTAAGATTATATATTCAACCACCCCCCTGTTGAAAATATTTCCAATCCCATCACTCACTTGATACTTTGCCTGATCTTTTAACTTCTATAGTGATATCTATTTTCCTACATATTTTCCCAAGTACATTCTTGTGACTGACCCTTCATGTGTGCTAACATTTACATTCACTCTCTAACAGAAACCCTATTGCAAAAGGACTTGTTGTCCAAATCTTATACTCACTCTTATTCCTAAATTTACACTGCACTCCTAACTACTATTCCTATTTCACTGGATGTTCTCTTCTACACTCAATAATCTGAGGTACAAGATCCCATGCCATTGTATATTGATTTATATGATACATCTGTGCAGAACCTAATTCAAAACTATGTATCTAAATTAAGGGCCCAATGCCCTTCTGTGCTTCAAATATTACCTAGTTTTCTGTTGTCATACTTACATTTAACCTATACTTTCTTATAAACATCCCAGGTTCCAATAGTATTCATCCAGCAGAATGACTCCTAACCAAAACAAAACATGATATTAACCCTAACCATACACTGTTCCCTCAATCTAATTTTACATATGAGCAGGTACACAGTTCATCTTGCAATACAGGTATGTAAGGGATTCTACACCTGCTGAGAACCTCAAAAATAGATGCAGAAGTGATCCCTGGAGGAGATGTAGGCAGCTATGTAGGACCTGAGATACCAAAAGTCATCTTACATGGCAAACAACCTGGTCAGGATGAAGGGATGTGTCTTAATCAGCCTCTCTCTCCTCTATTCAGGGAAGATGGACCAAACCAGGCCTGTGGGCATAGCTTAACCCTGGGTGACTAAGATATATATATATATATATATATATATATATATATATATATATATATATATATATATATATATATATACCTTTCTATCTTGTAAAAATGTCACAGGAAAATGGGGCAGCCTCCATCTCATGGGACCCTTGGAAGCAAATGTTAAAACAAAGTGGTTGCCAAGGCAGTGACCTCATTCCCTTTCTTGAAGGAAGTGACCTCACCTCACTTTCTTGGTGATGGAACTCTCTGAACATGGGATCTTCCTGGATCCCAGTGGGCTCACTTCTTTGGATCTACCGAGAACAGGGTCATTCTTTCTTAGTATCTACTTATGTGAACAGCAGGAAAGCTCTATGTCAAAGTTTCTATGTTGATCGATAGACAGTAGAAAAAAGACACCACTGTGTCTGTGATCATAGACAGTAGAAAAAAGAATGCATCAGTGGATGTGTCCTGTCTGGTGGAAAGCTTTTCAGCACTCATCCTAGCCAATTTATAAATGGACTGCTGCTTGCCTTGCAGATGGGCAACACCTACTTTGTTCCTAAGTTCCTATACTCTTCCTGAATTTTGGCCACTCTCCAGAAGGGGCTCGTGGTTCTGTGTCCAAGATAGGTACCACTTGCAAGCTCTGGGACACGGCGATGTACTGGATTGAAAAAGGAAATGCCAAGCATCTCAGAAAACTCAGAAATCTTTGTGACTGGTAAGGCTCTCAGTAGAGAAATCCTGCTTGGCTAGGTAGCAACCCAAGTAGCAAGATCAGGAGCTGTCAGTGCCATAGTATTCATCTTGTGGAAAAGTCTGCCCCCAGGCTTTATTTCTGACCTATCATTCTGTTCCCCTGAATGTCAGGAAGGTCTTTGCCTCAGGCCAACCCTTTGTGAAGCCTCAAGAAAACAGTTTCAAATTGAAAACAAAGGGGCCTCACCTGTGGCTCTTTGGTAAAGTGATTTATAAAGGGATGTGTATGAAGCAGCCTCTTGGCCCTGTGTGAGGCTGTGGCTTAGATTCTCAGCACCCCATGTAAATGAATAAAGATCCCATGTGTCCATCCAAAACAAAACTGACACAAAATAACAGTAATTTTGGATGAAATCTCTAACATTCCTCTGGTAATTCTCCTGACCTTCATGAAGTGAGAACAGGGATCCTTTGTGTTAAATAAGTTGTTCCAATCCCAGCAGCAGCTAGTACATAGGTGGTTGGGTTTTTTCATGACTCCAGTACACATAAAGAATCTATTCCAGCAGTCAGATGGCCTCTAATTTGAAAAATGGAGCAGTATTAACTGCAGGACCATTTTATCTATCTTGGTTCTCCGGAAGGGTGTCTATGCCCCATGATTTTAGGTAAATGAGGGGCATGGGAGCTTACTTTGGACACCATCTTGGACTGCTCCCAATATGGAAAATTCAGCAAGAATGATATGATGAGTGCTTATATGGAAGAAGATGAGGGCCATGTGGGAGTGTTTTTGTTTGAATTGTGGTCATTTGTGTGGTGGTTGGAAGAGATGACTGGGTCAATCTTAGCTTGAGCTCTGGTGTGATTCCCATTAGAGACTGAGTTCTGGACCTAACCTCAGAGAAGTATTGTTATGAATTATGTTGGGATTTTAGGAGGCCAAGCATGAGAGGCGCCTTTGGAAAACTTGACATCTGGGCCCAGGGTGGCTTTCTCCACAGCACTGGGAATCTCTGCCAGGATATCACATGATATTCTTGGTAAACCCTTGTCTGCAATAGCTAAGAGTGAAAACACACGTGGACCTCACATTTAGGCCCCAATTTGCCTGGTTACATGTGACCTTTTGGGCACTCTTTGGGAAGCCTTTCCTGTGTTAGCTCATTTAAAGGAGATTCCTCACCACTGAATGCTTCCTGAATGAATAAAAACCCACAGTGCCACCTACTTTATCCTTGACATATGGCTAGACCAATACCATAAAATTTTTGAGATTCCCATGACCAGGAAGCAATGGAGAACCTTTGGATATCCTGCTGCTCATCATGAGTGAACCAGACAGTGCCTTGATTGACTGGAATTCATGTAAATAGTGTAGAAAAGAGATACCAGTGAGTTGGAGCCAGCTGGGAACTGGGCCTAGAGCAGTGGAGTGAAGGTGTATGATAAAACGTCTGTTGTGGTGTCGTGTGGATCTGCCATTGGCTTCCAAATGACATGTGACTGACATGGTGCCACCAGCAGACCCTTACATATAAAGGCATCTTGTTGTTGGGAGATGTTTCCAATTGATGGTCAAAATGAGGTTGCTATGCTCTAGTAGGAATAATGTATGGGATTGCAGCTCATTTGGTGTTTTCTCCTGCAGATCCTGACTCATCACATGTGACAGAACTTCCTCCACCACTATGTCCCATTTGAACTTTTTGTAATTCTTGTAGCAAATTCCAAATTCCCAGTGAAGCTGCAAGAAACACCATGAAAACTGGAGTATTACCCAATGGCTTCACAGTCTACATGAAGAGAGATTCAGCCCCTAGTGGCCACAGTTTACCTACAAAGAGACGATTCAGCTTTGCTGCCTCATGTTCATTGGAAAATAGGAAAACATGTCCTCCAGTTCACATAGACACAGACCCAGCTTTGATGGTCTTACTACAAAGAAACTTAATGCTCCTGAAACCAGCATATATTTGAAGTGCCCAATGCTCAGAGGCAGGCTGTCAAGAAGTCATTAGTCCAGCACACCTCTATATTTGTAGAATGTTTACCCTGTTCCCTATTTTTGTAATCTCCTCTGCCACCTTTAAGATTGTGAGATTTTCAGCATTTTTCTATTTCAGATATGTATTCACAGATTTTCTTCCACTTCTCCTCTAATTGTATCTGACTTGGGGACATGGTAATGTCAAGGCATTTTTTCTGAATGACAGTGGGAAAATTTTGGTGTAGCACATGGTTGCATACACATTGGAAACATTTTCATATTTTGGGGTTGAAATTTTGAAACTCTGACCTGAATGAATAACTTACTAGACTCTGTCTACTAATCCTAATGTTATGGGTAAAAATTAACCTAAAAGAAAAGAAGAACAGGTCATTCATAGGAGGCATGGTGTATACTTGGAATTGCCTTTTGCTTTATCAAGGGTATGTGTTATAAAACTACTCTCATTTTCATTCTAATACTTCTCCATGAATTTTCAAAGTTAACCAATGTGTAACTTCTGACTCTCTTTCTCTGTAGCCTGGATCAGAACATATATATATATATATATATATATATTTCTACCTGCTATCACAAATACATCTTGTGAGTATTCTGACTTTGGCAAATAAAAATTCTGTGAACCGATCACTCCCGCCAAACCTTGGGGGAACTGAAAATTCAACCTATGGTGAGCTCCATAGTTGAACAAGTTTATAAATAGAACCATGTATAGTAAAATGAATATTTTTGTGATCTGTGAATGATATATATTCCATTATGAATTTCGATTGTCATATCCATTGTTAATTTTTAATGTTTTATATATATATATATATATATATATATATATATATATATACTCTCTTTGGATTTGATAATATGAAATATATGAGTCATATTATACATTTACTTATTTCCTGTACATTTATGTGGATTTATAATCAACTTTTCACAAGATCATAATCAGAAATATTTATGTTTCCCAACATACTAATTCATTTCCTAATACTCAAAACTAACTTCAGTGAACATTGAGTACTAATCCTAATATTTCTTCAATAACTGACTCCAGTTCACATCAATGCATGTAGAGTCATATGGGACATGATGTGTATTTTTTTTCACTGCTAGAATATTTTATTTTAAAATGTGCCATAGTGAATGGATGTATCCACACTGGTTTTTATAAATGTACACATACAACATGTATATACAAAGTATATATGTCACTGGTTAAAGCCCTGTCCAAAAGAGGAAATAATTCATGGTGTTAACACTTCATTTGACAATAACTTATTTTTTTGAACTGAAATTTCAGTTGCTTAGCAATGACTAATACCAATGGCTGCCAAAAACAATGACTACATAGAGAACTGTAAATTTCACTGTTGTGCCTTAGGTCAAAATTTTCAAAGATGTATAATTTTCATCAAGATTCTGTTGCTTAGTTAACCTAAAAAATTATTATCTTTAACCATAGAAATTTAATGGAATTCTAAATAACAGATTTACTAACAATCATTCCTATACTGCAGTATATATTCAGAAGGAATAAATATTTGTCACTCTTACCAAGAGACTGTTCTCTGTTTAGCTCAAAAGTATAACATAATAAATCATTCTTATTTTAAGACCTCATGTTTAGATGCCACTGCAGATTCTGATTATGTTAAACAGAGAGGCAGCACTCTATTTCTTATTTTAAAGATGGAAAGCCTTTTTAGAAACCCTTTGAAGAAGTTTCAGTAGATGTGTTCAGAATCTAACACAGCAGCACTTTATTAACAAGGACAGAGTAATTTGATCAAAAGGAAATACTCATAAGTCTTAAATAAATTATACTTGGGCAGCATAAAATGAATATTAAACAAGGGGAGGCACCCCAGTAACTGTCTCACAGCTGTTGAATATGAAGGTGGCTTGTGAACAAGGAAAGACAAGAACAACATTCACACCACAAATTGATTGTAAAATACTTCATTACTTAGAGAAAGGTAATGAAAGGTCAAAACCCATAAGGAAAGAAAAGCCATTAGAGTATCTATTAATTGGGCCAAACAGTCCTGTTAGATCTTAATACTGCTTGGTATTGATTTCCTGTCTATGTAATGAAGTCAATGTTTTATGTTCTTGATAGGGGCTATCAATCTTTCTGATTAAGAAAGTCCAAACCCATCTCACCTCATAACACTAGGTCAAAGTGTCAACTTCTTACAACATTGATATATTTTGAGATATTGAATGGTGCTAAATCATTAACATAATCTGAGAATGAAAATGATAAGGGGCACAAAGGAACCATATACACATATGAAAAATATTCCATAATCCAGTATCACATGACAGAATTATGGTCAAAATTATTTAAAACATTTACTTTAGTCTTTTTGTGGTCATTTAATTAAGTGAATAACACTAGTGTTTTGGTAAGGTTCCTTCTTATCACATGATATTTTTAACTCAATACTTAGAATGCTCAGAAGATTCCACTTTCAGCCTCCTAGGGCCATGTAAGACATAATTTAAAGTGGGACCTAAAATAGCAACAAGTGTCTTCAGACTCTTGTAGAAACAGTTTCTGTTTAAATCCTGGGAGACCTTAGGTAACATGCCTTGTTCGTGAAATGGAAAAAAGATCAAATCAGCACACAAAGATAAAGGGTGCAACAGATATCAAAGTGGTATATGCCTGATCATCCCCAGTCCTCATAATCTGTGCAAACATAGGCAGTTCAAGTTACCAAACCTGACTAGGCAGTTTGAGAAAGGTGTTTTCCTATTTGATGCACAAGAAATTATTTTATGAAAATATGTGGATATAAGAGGGAGCAGTTCTGTGCTTCTTGCTGTGTTACCTTTATTATGTTCCTAGTGTATCACTGAGGCTATTTAAAAACAGCCTGCAACAAGGACATTCTATCACCAGCCACCTTTTCCTTTCTTCTTTTTCTGTTGCTGTTTCTTTTTTGTTGCTGGGGCCCCTGCAGGTTTCTGGTGTCTTGGGGGCATGATGTTACTTGTAGAGGCAGAGACTGTTGCTGCACTGCCAGGTCTTGGAGAGGTGGGTGGCTGCTCACAGTTTTACTGGCATCCAGTTCAGATGAGGCCCCTGCAGTTGCCCCCTGGGTCCCTTTTCCAATCTGATCCTTCTTTTTACCCTTCTTTCTTCCTCAATAGTCAGAACGTTCTGTCATTGGTAGCCATCTTTCTGGATCTGGGGTAACTTTTGGGTCATAATTCTTAGGCAGTTTTCCTTTTCCCTTCTTTTTCTTCTTCTTCTTCAAATCTCCCTGTCCTTGTTCCTTCGGTTGACTATTTCCAGTAACTTTTCCACCCTTCTTCCGAATGTACGTAGCACCAGGAGAATTTTCAAGAGCCTCGACATCTACTTTTAGAGACATACTATCTGATGAGGACAAGTGTTTGCTGAGAAGTTTAGCTTTCTCTGGATCCACAAGTGAGTAAGCAGAAATAAGTTGCGCCAGGGTGTGAATATATTTTGGATTTTGTTTCCATAGCTGTTCTAGGTCACTAATTGCCTCCTTCTTCCACCCATATTTGAGTTTGAAGTTTGCAGCTTCTCTTATCAATGACAAATGAGCAGGAGATTTGGGCTGATGGTTTTAATACCACTGGATGGCTTGTGTGAAGACCTCAATGGCACTATCAATATCTTCCTCATGGCTGTACATGGTCATTAATGCAGACACCATGCCTGGTTTATGCTTTAACTCCTCTATGCTTCTCAATATTAAACATGCTTTGGAAATATTACCTTGGGAAATTTTCAACTGTGCCATGGTCAGTTTAATTTCAGCTGCATTTTCTGGATGCTGATCTGAAAATTCCTGAAGTAGCTCTATTGCTTTTGTATGCTGCTTTTCACGGCAGAGCTGGGCAGCCTGGATTAACACAGGCAGGAGATGTGCAGGACTTTGGGACTGTAAACCAGCAGATATTTTGCGACACTGTTCTGCCTGATTTGTGTACATAGCAAGCAAAGCTTTGTTAAATTCTATAGCTTACAATTGTTTCTTGGAAAGTTTAAACTCTACTCCTTCTGCATTGGTTAGTTTCACCTTCTTCTTGGAGTCAAAGACATTTTGGTCCTTATTCATGGTAATGATGTTATTTGCAATTACAGCTAACAATCCCACATCAGTTGGCTTTAGTTTTATTATCTGATTGTGTGCAAAGCCTCCTCGGTAGGACCCTGAAGCTGCAGAATATAGGCCATCTGACCATGAATGATGGCCAGTTCTGCCTGTGGGTCTTCCTCAGTCCCATCAGTCTTCTGAAAATGAACATCGGCAAAGATCTTCAGCTTTTTGTAGGATTTTCATTGCCTGGTTCAGCTGGCCTTGTCCTATCAGTGCACATGCAGCATTGTAGCACAGTTCATGTGTGCCTTCTTGGAGGCCCAAGTTCTCTGGAACCACTTTTTCCCAATTGCTTTGAGCTGCAAGCACTGCTGAAAGGTTTGTTTTCCTCTCTTCATCATAGTCATCTTGGGAGTTTCGGACAAGATCTCTATACACAGCTAAGCATTCATCATAACGTTCTAAACGGTATAGTCTTGTTGACGGTCTTGAGAGCGCGCGTGAAGTCGCCGTTCTGGCCGTAACGGTTCACTTCACTCTACAGCGCAGGCACTGAAACCCGCCGCTGCCGCCGCTCGCCATCTTGGAGGAGACGCGGGGAAGGGCGGGGCCATGATGTGTATTTTGACATTAATTTTCTTTCAACTTTGGTATGTTAGTATTTCTTCACTATATATACATCATAGGATATATCCTTTCATCCACAAGTTCACAAATTTAAATGCATATGATTCACTTTCAGTCACTGCATGTGACAGAACACATGTGCTTCTCTATGTTTCTTTACTTGCTTTTTCATGAAGCTACTTTCATAACACATCATTTTTGATTTCCATAATCATTTTTGAAGCAAAACACACACACCTCATTATAAATTGTAGCCTAATATTACCACTAGATGTACAACTAGTTGGAATGAATGTATGTATATGAATACCAGATTTCATGTATATTTTAAAATATCAATTCAATCCATTATTTAAAATTGGAACCAGTTATATTATTTATTCACAGTATGGTCTATTCACGCATCATCTCTCTATTCATAGACACAGGGTACACCTATTGGTATCCCCAAACATGAGATTATAGTGTTTCAAAACATGCTCCCACAAATGGTGGAAAAAATACTCATGTCACCTGATTTACATATTCATCACAATAATATTCTGGACACAAAATGCAAAGCTCACACTTATATTATGATTCTATCAAAGCCTAATTTTAGTGAGAACATGGATTATTAGAAAATATCCAATTCAACTTTGGCAAATACTTTCCAATTACAATCCTATTGGGGGCTATATATTTGTTTCTTCCTAAGATTATATGTTCAACCACCCCCCTGTTGAAAATATTTCTAACCATATTAATCACTTTATATTTTGCCTGTTCTCCTAACTTCTATCTGATATCTATTTTCCTACTTATTTTCACAAGTCCATTTTTTGTGACTGACACTTCATGTGTGCAGACATTCACATTCACTGTCTAACAGAAACCCTATTGGAAAAGGGCTTTTTGTCCAAATCCTAAGCTCAAACTTTTTCCTAAATGCATACTGCAATCCTACCTACTATACCTATTTCACTGGATGTTCTCTTCTATATTTAATAATCCAACATACAAGATTCTATGCCATTTTATATTGATTTATATCATACATATGTGCAAAACATAATTCAAAACTGTGTATGCAAATCAAGGGCCCAAGGCCCTTCTGTGCTTCAGATCTTACCTGGTTTTCTGTTTTCAAACTTACATTTCATCTATACATACTGATAAATATCCCAGTCCCAATACTAGTATTCATCCAGCAGAATGACTCCTAACCCAAATAAAACATAATATTAACCCTAACCATACTCTGTTCCCTCAATCTAATTTTACATAAGAGAAGGTACAGAGTTGATCTTGCAATACAGATATGTAGGGATCCAACACCTTCAGAGAACCTCAAAGATAGGTGCAGAAATGATCCCTGGAGAAGATGTCGACAGCTAGGTAGGGCCTGAAAGGCCTAAAATCATCTTCCATGGCAAACAAACAGGTCAGGAAGAAGAAATGTGTCTGAGTCAGCCTCTCTCTTCTGAATGCAGGGAAGATGGACCAATCCAGGCCTGTATGGATAGCTGGTCCTGGGCACCTATGGTATGTATACCTTTCTACATTGTGAAAATGTCACAGGGAGATGGAGCAGCTTCCATCTCATGGAACCCTTGGAAGCAACTGTTAGGGCAAAATGGTTGCCAAGGCAGTGATCTCATTCACTTCCTTTAAGGAAGTGACCTCATCTCACTTCCTTGGTGATGGAACTCTCTGAAATTGGAATCCAGGTAGCCAGACACCCAGATGCAGTCCCAGTCCCAGTGGTCTCACTTGTTTGGATCTACCAAGGACAGAGTCATTCTTTCTTGGTACCTACTCGTATGGGGATGGCCAAATACTAGGAAAGCTCTGAAGAGGGGCCTTTCCTGAGAAAGAAGGTAGTGGCTCATTGCTGGCTCCTGAAATTCACCGAGTTAGCCAAGGAGACCAGAGCTGAGACAGGACAGGCCACTGCTGGGGAACACAGTTTGACCCAACAGTCAGAGGACACTGGATAGAGGCAGACCAACTCGGGTGGGGGGTGCTTTTGTGGGTCTGTGTTTGAATTTGTGGTTTTGTTTCATGTTCTGAGAATATGGAGGAAAGCGGGTTTGTTACCTTTGGAGTGGACTGTTTACTAGTGAGTCCTTTTACTCAAGGCGAGTGTTTCTAGGTCAATGGACCCCACTGTGTCTGTGGTGGTAAACAGTAGAAAAAAGAATGCATCAGTGGATGTGTCCTGTCTAGTGGAAAGCTTCCCAGCACTCATCCTGGCTATTTTATGAATGGACTGCTGCTTGCCTTGCAGATGGGTAACACCTACTATGTTCCTAAGTTCCTGTATTCTTCCTGAATTCTGGCCTCTCTACAGAAGGGGCTCGTGGATTTGTGTCCAAGATATATACCATCTGCAAGTCTGGGGCATGGCCATGAACTGGATTGCTGAAGGGAATGTTGAACATCTCAGGAAACTCAGAAATCAGTGTGACCAGTAAGGCTCTAAGTGTAGAAACCCTGCTTGACAACATAGCAACCCAAGGAGCATGATCAAGAGCTGTCAGTGCCATAGTGTTAATCTTGTGGAAAGGTTTCTCCCTGGGCCTTCTTCGTACCTATTGCTCTGTTCCCCTGAATGTCAGGAAGTTCTTTGCCTCAGACCACACCTTTGGTAAGCCTCAGCAATACAGTTTCTAAATGGAAATGGAGGGGTCTCACCTGTGACTCTTTGGATAATTGCTTTGTAAAGGGTTGTGTCTGAATTAGCCTCTTGGCCCTGTGTGAGGCTTTGGCTTAGATTCTCAGCACCACATGAATCTAAATAAAGATCCCATGTGTCCATCCAAAACAAAAATGACAAAAAATTATAGTCATTTTGGATGAAATCTTTTGCCTTCCTCTGGTAAGGCTCCTGACATCCATGAAGCTAGAACAGGGATCCTTTTGGTCAAATGGGTTGTGCAAAGCCCTGGAGTAGCTACCCCATAGGTGCTTGAGTTTTGCCATGACTTCAGTACACATAAAGAATCTACCCCTGACAATCAATAGGCCTCAAATTTGAGAAGTGGAGCAGTATGAACTGTAGGCCCATTTTATATATCCTGATTCTCAGGAAGGGTGTCCAGGCCACGATTTCATTAGGCAATAGAGGGGAATGGGAGCTTATTTTGGACATCATCTTGGGCTGCTCCCCTTAGGGAAACCTCCAGCCAGAATGTTATGATGAGTGTCTATATGGAAGCAGATGAGGGCCATGTGGGAGTTTTTTTTTTTTTTTTAATTGTTTTTGTTTTAATTGTGGTCATTCATGTGGTGGTTGTAAGAGATGACTGTGTCCACCTCAGCTTGTACTCTGGTGTGATTCCCATTAGAGACTGAGTTCTGGAACTGACCTCAGAGAAGTATTGCCAGGAATTGTGTGGGGATTTTAGGAGGCCAAAAATGAGAGATGCCCTTGGAAACTGAGATCTAGGTCCAGGGTGGCTTTCTCCACAGCACTGGGAATCTCTGCCAGGATATCACATGATTTTCTTATTAAAGCCTTGGCACCCATAGTTGAGAGTCAAAACACACATGACCCTCACATTTTAGTCCCAAATGGGCCAGGCTTCTTATGACCCTTTGGCCATTCTTTGGGAAACCTTGCCAGCAGAGTTCTCTAGAGCTTTCATTGAAAGAAGATTCCTCACCACTTCAGGGTTCCTGAATGAATCCAAACCCACAGTGCCACCTACTTCATCCTTGAAATATGCCTAGACCAATATCGTGAAATTTATGTAATTCACATTACCAAGAAGCACTGGAGAACCTTTGTATCTCCTGTTGTTCATCATGACTGAACCAGAAACTGCCTTGATTGACTCTAATTCATAAAAATGGTGTAGAACAGAGATGCCAGTGAGTTGGAGCCCAATGGGAAGTGGGCCTGGAGCTTTGGAGTGCAGGTGTGTGATAAAACCTCCATGGTTTGGCCATGTTGATCTGTCATTGGCCTCCAAATGAGATGTGACTGTCATGGTGCAGCCAGCAGACCCTTATATGTAAAGGCATCTTGTTATGAGGAGAGGTTTGGGGGCAATGCCCAGAATCAGGTTGCTCCAATCAAGGGGTATAAATGTATGGGATAGCAGCCTGGATGATATTTTCTCCTGCAGACCGTGAACCACCTCATGTGACAGAACTCCCTCCAGCACTGTGTCCCAGTTGACCTTCTTGTATTTCGTGAAGCAAATAACAAATTCCCAGTGCAGCTGCAAAAAACGACACAAAAATTGGAGGAGGACCCAATGGCTTCACAATCCACATGGGGAGACATTCATCCTCCAGTGGCCACACTTTACCTACAAAGAGAGGATTCAACTCTGCTGCCTCATGTTCATTGGAAAATAAAAACCATGTCCTCCAGTTCACATAGATGCAGATCCAGCTTTGATGGTCTCACTACAAAGGAAGCTAAGGCTCCTTACACCAACACGTATTTCTTTTTTAATTTTTTTTTATTATTGGTTGTTCAAAACATTACAAAGCTCTTGACATATCAAATTTCATACATTTGATTCAAGCAGATTATGAACTCCCATTTTTACCCCGTATACATATCGCAGATTCACATCGGTCACACATCCACGTTTTTACATACTGCCATACTAGTGTCTGTTGTATTCTGCTGCCCTTCCTATCCTCTACTATCCCCCCTCCCCTCCCCTCCCATCCCCTCTCCTCCCATCTTCTCTCTCTACCCCATCTACTGTAATTAATTTCTCTCTCTTGTTTTTTCCCCTTTCCCCTCACTTCCTCCTATATGTAATTTTGTATAACAATGAGG
Organism: Marmota monax; assembly: GCF_021218885.2. Taxonomy (NCBI): domain Eukaryota; kingdom Metazoa; phylum Chordata; class Mammalia; order Rodentia; family Sciuridae; genus Marmota; species Marmota monax. The sequence continues at coordinate 29,581 of NW_026692017.1, read as the reverse complement.
GTCTCCTTCCTTTACCTTGCAATTTCCCTTCTCTCTCTCTTTCCCTACCCCCCTCTCGTCCCTGTTTAATGGTGATCTTCTTCTCATGCTCTTCCTCCATATTCTGTTCTTAGTTGCTCTCCTTATATCAAAGATGACATTTGGCATTTGTTTTTTAGAGATTGGCAAGCTAACCAACATATATTTCAAGTGTGCAAACTCAAAGGCAGGTTGTCAAGAAGTCATTGGGCCAGCTCAGCTCCATGTTTGTGGAATGTTTACCCTGACCTCTACTTTTGTAATCTCCTTTGCCACCTCCAAGGTTGTGAGCTCCTGAGCATTTTCCATTCCCGATATGTATTCACAGGTTTTCTTCCTCTTCTAATTGTGTCTTATTTGGGGTGAATATAATGTCAAGTCATTTTTCTGGATGACATTGGGCAAATTTTTGTGTAGCACTTGTTCGCATACACATTGGATTCATTTTCCTATTTTCCATTTGAAATACTGAATCTCTGACTCTAACCCATACCCTACTAGACTCCTAATCCTACCATGATGGATAAAAATAAACCTAACTGAAAAGATGTACAGGAAGTTCATAGGAGGCATGGTGCATCGTTGGACTTGCCTTTGGCTTTATCAAGGATATGTGTTATAAAACTAGTCACATTTTCATTCTAATACTTCTCCATGAATTTTCAAAGTCAACAAATGTGTAACTTCCTGACTCCCTTTCTCTGAAGCGTAAGTAAGAACATGTATTTTTATATGCATATATGTAGTCCTTCCTTCTGTCACAGGTGCATTCTTGTGAGTTCTCTGACTTTGGCAAATACAAACTCTGTGAACAGATCATTCCCCCCAAACCCTGAGGGAAATGAAAATTCAACCTATGGTGAGCTCCACAATTGTACAAGTTTATTCATAAAACCATGTTCTGAAAAATAAATATTTTTAAATCTGTGAATGGTATCTATTCCATTATGAATTTTGATTGGCATATCTATTGCTACGTTTTTTTTTGTGTGTGTATTATATATATGAATATACACTCCAAAGTTTTCAAACATGTAATATGTGTCTTATTATACACTACTTTGATTCTTTCATGTTTATGTTTGTGGATTTATAATAAACTTTTCCAATATCATTCTCAGAAATATTAATTTTAACGGCATACATATTTGTTTCCTAATTCTGAAAAAAAACTTCAGTAAATAGTACATAATATTCCAAATATTTCTACAAAATTGACCCCAGGTTAATATTAATGAAAATAGATTCATGTGGGACATGATGTGTATTTTGACATTAATTTTCATTTAACATTGGTTCATTATTATTTCTTCAGCATTTATACATCATAGGATATATCCTTTCATCCACAAGTTCACAAATTTATAGGCAAATGATTCACATTCAGTCACTTCCTACATCAGAACACATATATGCATCCATGTTTCTTGACTGCCGTTTTCATGAGACTTCTTTACAAACACATTATTTTCGATTTCCCTAATAGTTTTAAAAGAAAAACTCACACACTCTTCATGATAATTAGTAACCCTAATATTACCACTAGATGTATAACTAGTTGGAATGAATGTAGGTATATGAATACCAGATTTCATGTATATTTTAAGATATCAATTCAATCCATTATTTAAAGTTGGAACCAGTTATATTATTTATTCACAGTATTGTCTATTCATGCATCATCTCTATATTCATAGGCACAAGGTGCTCCTATTGGTATCCCCAAAACTAATGTGTAGGCCCATAGCACAAGAGTTAATAACTAGAATCAACAAATGGGACTTACTCAAACTAAAAAGTTTTTTTCTCAGCAAAAGAAACAATAAGAGAGGTAAATAGGGAACCTATCCTTGGAACAAATCTTTACTCCTCACACTTAAGATAGAGCCCTGATATCCAGAGTATAAAAGAACTCAAAAAATTAAACAATAAGAAAACAAATAACCCAATCAACAAATGGGCCAAGGACCTGAACAGACACTTCTCAGTGGAGGACATACAATCAATCAATAAGTACACGAAAAAATGCTCACCATCTCTAGCAGTCAGAGAAATGCAAATCAAAACCACCCTAAGATACCATCTCACTCCAGTAAGATTGGCAGCCATTATGAAGTAAACAACAACAAGTGCTGTCGAAGATGTGGGGAAAAGGGTACACTTGTACATTGCTGGTGGGACTGCAAATTGGTGCGGCCAATTTGGAAAGCAGTATGGAGATTTCTTGGAAAGCTGGGAATGGAACCACCATTTGACCCAGCTATTCCTCTTCTCTGTCTATTCCCTAAAGACCTAAAAAGAGCATACTACAGGGACACTGCTACATCGAGGTTCATAGCAGCACAATTCACAATAGCAAGACTGTGGAACCAACCTAGATGCCCTTCAATAGATGAGTGGATAAAAAAAATGTGGCATTTATATACAATGGAGTATTACTCTGCATTAAAAAATGACAAAATCATAGAATTTGCAGGGAAATGGATGGCATTAGAGCAGATTATGCTAAGTGAAGCTAGCCAATCCCTAAAAAACAAATGCCAAATGTCTTCTTTGATATAAGGAGAGTAACTAAGAACAGAGTAGGGAGGAAGAGCATGAAAAGAAGATTAACATTAAACAGGGACGAGAGGTGGGAGGGAAAGGGAGAGATAAGGGAAATTGCATGGAAATGGAAGGAGACCCTCATGCTTATACAAAATTACATACAAGAGGAAGTGAGGGGAAAGGGAAAAAAAAACAAGGGGGAGAAATTAATTACAGTAGATGGGGTAGAGAGAGAAGATGGGAGGGGAGGGGATGGGAGGGGGGATAGTAGAGGATAGGAAAGGCAGCAGAATACAACAGACACTAGTATGGCAATATGTAAATCAGTGGATGTGTAACCGATGTGATTCTGCAATCTGTATATGGGGTAAAAATGGGAGTTCATAACCCACTTGAATCAAAGTGTGAAATATGTCAAGAACTATGCAATGTTTTGAACAACCAACAATAAAAATTAAAAAAAAAAAAACACACACAAAAAAACAAACAAACAAAAAAAAACCAAAACTAATGTGTATGGTTTCAAAACATGCTACCACAAATGGTGGAAGAAATACTCATGTCACCATATATACACATACATTTCATCACAATAATATTCTGGACCCAAAATGATAAGCTCATACTTATGATTCTGCCAAAGCCTAAATTTAGTGAGAGCATGGATTACTAAAAAAAAATCCATGTCAACATTTTCTAATGCTATCAAATTTCAATACTATTGGGGGCTATATATTTGTTTCTTTCTAAGATTATATGTTCAACCACCCTCCCTGTTGAAAATATTCCTAATCCTATCACTCACTTTATACTTTGCCTGATCTCCTAACTTCTATATTGATATCTGTTTTTCTTCATATTTTCCCGAGTACATTCTTGTGACTGCCTCTTCATGTGTGCTGACATTCACATTCACTCTCTAACAGAAACCCTATCACAAAAGGACTTTTTGTCCAACCTAAGCTCAATCTTCTTCCTAAACCTACACTCCAATCCTACCCACTATACCTATTTCACTGGATGTTCTCTTCTACATTCATTAATCTGAGGTACATGATCCTATCCATTTTATATTGATTTATATGACACATCTGTGCAGAATGTAATTTCAAACTATGTATCCAAATCAAGGGCCCAATGCCCTTCTGTGCTCCAGATCTTACCTAGTTTTCTGTTTTCATACTTACATTTCACCTATACATTCTTATAAATATACCGGGTTCCAATACCAGTATTCATCCAGCAGAATGACTCCTAACCCAAATAAAACATGATATTAACCCTAACCATACTCTGTTCCCTCAATCTAATTTCAGGTAAGAGCAGGTACAGAGTTGATCTTTCAATACAGGTATGTAGGGGATCCTACAATTGCTGAGAACCTCAAAGGTAGATGCAGAAATGATCCCTGGAGAAGATATAGGCAGCTGGGTATGACCTGAGAAGCCTAAAGTCATCTTCCATGGCAAACACCTGGTCAGAATAAAGGGATGTGTCTGAATCAGCCTCTCTCTTCTCAATGCAGGGAAGATTGACCAATCCAGGCCTGTGTCAATAGCTGATCCTTCACACTTATTGTATGTTACATTTATAATTTGTGAAAATGTCACAGGAAGATGTGTCAGCCTCCATCTCATGGGACCCTTGTAAACAACTGTTTGGACAAAGTGGTTGCCAAGGCAGTGACCTCATTCACTTCCTTGAAAGAAGTGACCTCACCTCATTTCCTTTGTGATGGAACCCTCTTAACTTGGGATCCAGGTAGCCAGGCACCTAGAGCCAGTCCCAGTCCCAGTGGGCTCACTTATTTGGATTTACCAATGACAGAGTCATTCTTTTTTGGAAGCTACTGATGTGTGGATGGCCAACTGCCTAGAAAGCTCTGAAAAGGGGCCTTTCCTGAGAAAGAAAGTACTGGCTCATTGCTGGCTCCTGACAACTTCACAGAGTTGGCCAAGGAGACCAGAGCTGACACAGGACAGGCCACTGCTAGTGAACATAGTTTCGCCCACCAGTCAGATTATACTTTGGATAGATGCAGACCAACTCCTAGGGGGATGTGTGTGTCTTTGTGTTTGCATGTTTGACTATGTAGTTTTGTTTCATGTTCTGAAAATATGGAGGAAAATGGTTTGTTCATTGTGGAGTGGACTATATACAGTTAGTTCTTTTGCTCAAGGTGAGTGTTTCTATGTAGACGTATCCTACTGTATCTGTGGTCATAGACAATAGAAAAAATAGAATGCATCAGTGAATGTGTCCTGTCTTGTGGAAAGCTTCCTAGCACTCATCCTGGCAAATTTATGAATGGACTGCTGCTTGCCTAGCAGATGGTCAACACCTTCTATGTTCCTAAGCTCCTGTATTCTTCCTGAATTTTGGCCCCTAGCCAGAAGGGACTCATGGTTTTGTGCCAAGATATGTGCAACCTCCAAGCTCTGGGACATGGCCATGTAATGGATTGAAAAAGGAAATGCCAAGCATCTCAGAAAACTCAGAAATCATTGTGACAGTTAAGGCTCTCAGTAGAGAAATCCTGCTTGGCTAGATAGCAACCCAAGTAGCAAGATCAGGAGCTCTCAGTGCCATAGTGTTCATCTTGTGGAAAAGTCTGCCCCCAGGCTTTTTTTCTGACCTATCATTCTGTTCCCCTGAATGTCAGGAAGGTCTTTGCATCAGGCCAACCTTTTGTGAAGCCTCAAGAAAACAGTTTCAAAATGGAGACTAAGGGACCTCACCTGTGGTGCTTTGGTAATGTGATTTGTAAAGGGATGTGTATGAAGCAGCCTCTTGGCCCTGTGTGAGGCTGTGGCTTAGATTCTCAGCACCCCATGTAACTAAATAAAGATCCCATGTGTCCATCCAAAACAAAACTGACACAAAAGAACAGTAATTTTGGATAAATCTCTCCCCTTCCTCTGGTAATTCTCCTGACCTCCATGAAGTGAGAACAGGGATCTTTGTGTTAAATAAGTTGTTCCAATCCCAGCAGCAGCTAGTACATAGGTGGTTTTGTTTTTTCATGACTCCAGTACACATAAAGAATCTACCCCAGGTAGTCAGACGGCCTCTAATTTGAGAAATGGAGCAGTATTAACTGCAGGCCCATTTTATCTATCCTAGTTCTCAGGGAGGGTGTCCAGGCCCCATGATTTTAGGCAAATGAGAGGCATGGGAGCTTACTTTGGACACCATCTTGGACTTCTCCCTGTATGGAAACTTTAGCCAGAACGTTATGATGAGTGCCTATATGGAAGAGGATGAAGGCCATGTGGGAGTGTTTTTTTTTTTTTTTTTTTTTTTTTTAATTGTGGTCATTTGTGTGGTGGTTGGAAGATATGACTGGGTCAACCTTAGCTTGAACTCTGATGTGATTCCCATTAGAGAGTGAGTTCTGGAACAGACCTCAGAGAATTATTGCCATGAATTGTGGTGGGATTTTAGGAGGTCAAGCATAAGAGGCACCCTTGGAAACTGAGATCTATGCCCAGGGTGGCTTTCTCCAGAGCACTGGGATCTCAGCCAGGATATCACATGATTTTCTTAGTAAAGCCTTGTCTGCCATTGTTGAGAGCCAAAACACACAGAACCTCACATTTTAGACCAGAATGGGCCTGGCCTCATGTGACCTTTGACAACTCTTGGGGAAGCCTTGCCCATGTGATTTCTCCATAGCATTCATCTAAAAGAGATTCCTCACCACTTAATGGCTCCTGAGTGTATCATAACCCCACAGTGCCACCTATTTTATTCTTAAAATAGGGCTAGACCAATACCATAAACTTTTGGAAATTCCCATTACCAGGAAGCTCTGGAGAACCTTAGGATCTTTTGTGGCTCCTCATGAATGACCCAGACAGTGGATTTTTTGACTAGACTTCATGAAAATAGTGTAGAACAGAGATGCCCATGACTTTGAGCCCATTGGCAAATGGCCCTGGAGCAGTGGAGTGCAGGTGTGTGATAACATCTGTGTTGGTGCCATTGCTTGGAAGCCAGTGCCAGAGATACATATTTCTTGGCCAACACCTACTCTTTCCTGCCCTAGCTTCATCATCAGTAGTCTCAAACATACTGGATCTGTTATCTCCAGCATTTTAATGACTTGTAGTCAATGAAGTCCCACTCTTATTTTGTCATGATGAGCAGAGGGAGTTCCTAAGGTGCTTCAGAGCTTCTACCTCATGGGAATTAGATAAAATTCAGAATGTAGGCATAGGCATATGTCAACAATGAAGTAGGCATCTAGGTAGGTTTTGGATTCAGACAGGGCCCAAGAAGTGGTGAGCGATCTTGTCTAGCTGTTAACATCTATAGAACTCATGCTAGAGGGCTTTCCACATCATATCCAACAGGCCTCATGCATCAGGTTCAATGGGTCTAACATGGATGGAATATGTATGCTTCAGGCTCTCACTTTGACACCTAAGGCTTTATAGAGAATAATATGTAAAATCATCACTGAGATTATTAATGTGGTAGAGAACTCCACATTGGGTCTTGCTCTTATTTTCTAAAGACACCTCTGATGCTGGGGTACCTAAAATTCCAACACAATTCACTGTAACACTTCTTGGGTAAGTTCCAGAAAACAGGTTTGTCTCATGTTGTGATTTGATTCACACAATTGTTACTACTGAGGTTTACCCAGCTATCTATTACAACCACCACACAAATCACAATTCATTCAGGAACCCTCCCTCATGGGCCAAGTCCTTTTATCTTTTTCCTACTAAGCAATCATTCTAAAAACATGGCTGAATGTGTCCATACTTACAAAAGTCCAGGATTGTTTCAAATGGAAGTACCCATGCCCCTCATTTGCCTAAATTCATGATGGGCTAGATACCATTCTGAGATCCAGGGAAGTTGAAATGAGCCCATAGTTAATAGTACCCTTCAACTAAAAATAGAGGCCTCCAGTTTGCCAATAGTAGGTATTTTCTTTTTTATGTAAATTGAGCTAGAAGAAACTCAATCATCTAAGTCCTAGCAACTTAAGGGCAAGGACTAATACATTGGTCCTAAAGGGTCACTGTTGTAATTTCATGAATGTCTGGAATCTCACATGATGGAAAGGAGAGTCTCCACTCAATTTGGTTTTTGTACAATAGTAGTTTTGGATGGAGAAGCAATATAATTAATAATTCGAAGCTGTGTGGAGCATCTCAATGAGTGCCTCACTCAGGTGAGGCAATTGCTTTAGCACTGAGTAACAGATGCAACCCATTCAAGCAAATTTCTAATGTTCTTCTCCTGAGGCTTCACAAAAGAGAGCCCTAAGGCAAAAACTGCTTCTCATGAGTAGAGCAGGGCAATAAAGCAAATAATAAAAGCTCTGGACAGAGGTTTTTACAGGACCAAAGCGAGGACAATAAATTTCTTCTATTGCTCATCCTGCTTGGATATCTATGTATCCAGCCAGGGTTCTGCTCTGAAAACTGTACCTTCCACAGTGATTTCTGAGTCTCACAGTGATGCTCATGAGTCTCTGCATGAAGCCCATCGATGGACATTTCAGAGGGCTTGGAGGTGGTAAACATCTTTGACATAAATCCACCAACATCTTCTCTGTAGTGGCCAAATTTCATGAGAAATACTTGAACAAATGAACATAATAAGTCTTCCCCATCCACAAGGCAAGCAGCTGTCCATTCATTAATTCACAGGGATGAGCAATTGGAATATTTTCATTTGACAGACACCTCCACTGTTGCATGCTTTTTTCTTCTTCCTAAGATGACACATGAAGAGGAACATATCAATGGTGAAATAGTAGCCTTCAGCAAAGCACCTCACTAAAATACAGGCAATTAACAGTGGAACAAATGCTTTTCCCTCCATATTCTCAGGCAATGAGAGACAAAACAATAAATCAAAATACACATCCCCAAACACAAACACACACACACACACACACATAGACACACATCCCTTAAAAGGGTCTGTGTCCATCCACAGTGTCAACTTACTGGTATGTTAAACTACATTCACCTGTAATAGCCTCTATATACTTAGCTCTAGTGTCCTTGGGAAAACTCACCAGAGTTTTCAGGACCATGTCATGGTCCTGTACCTTCATTGTCAGGAAAGCCTCCTCCTTAGTGCTTTCATTACATTTGGCCAACCATATATCAGTAAATATCAAGAAAGTAGGACTCTGTACTGGGTGAGGCCAAACAACTGAGCAGACTGAGACTGTATCTGCCTCTGGGTGCCTAGATACCTTTATTCTTTGTTAAGAGAGTTCCATCACCAAGGAAGTGAGGTGAGGTCACTCAAATGAAGAAAGTGAGATGAGGTCACTTCCTTGGCAACCACTTTCTCCTACCAGGTGTTTCCAAGAGCCCCATGAGGCGGAGGCTGCACCTATCTTCCTGTGACTTTTTCAAAAGTTGACAGAGTCAAGCAAACCTATCCAAGGTCAGCTGTCTAGACAGGCCTAGTTCTGTCCTTCTTATTTGGATTAAGAATTCAGATTCATCCCTTCTTTCTGGATATATTACTTATCCTGGAAGATGTTTTCTCGGGGCCTACATAGCACATAGCTGCCTTCATATTTCCTCAGGATCAGTCTGGCATCTAACTTTGAGGCTCTCAGTAGGGCCATGATCACCTATACACCTCTATTGCCATAACAATTCTATATATGCTCTCCTGTGAAACTTAATTGAGGTAATTTAATAAGCTTAGGGTTACCATGCGTTTTGATTTGGGTGAGGAGTCATTGTAGAGGAAGAATATCCATATTGGAAAACATGAATATTTAGAAGACAGTATCAGTAAAAAAGTGGAACCAGCACAAAACTGCATAGAATCTAAATCATTGAAGGGCATCATTATATAGGGAATTTGGGTACATATTTTTGAATACTAGGACGTACTTATGCATGCTATAAGTCAATTAATGATGATGCAGGAAGATTACCATTGGTATTTCAATGTCTATGTCAACATTCACTGTAATGGGCACAGTATGTAGGTTGATTAGGGAGAAGAAGGGGTTCAGGTCTAATATTATCTTTTGCAATAGGTTTTGTGTTATATAGTGAATGTGAATGGCAGCCCTCATGAGTACTCATAAGAAGGTACATAGGAATATATGTATAAAATCCAATACAAATATATTAGTTCTGAGACAGAGAAATGTATCATATATGTTATATGATTATTAGTATTTTTAGATGGGGAATGTCAGAATGTAAAATATGAAGAAGACACAAAATCCACAGGCACCATTACCATTGAATACTCAATGGTTTATTCAAAAACACATGGGAGTTCATAAGAATATTGGATTTTTCCAAAAATTTGAATTTGGTATCAGCATAAGTTCAGGATTCAAATTGAATTCTTTGTCAGAACTTTATTGTTTTGAAATGAATATGTATATCAGATAACATGTAATTTTTCACCATACCTTTTAAAATGTTTTAGTGTTTTTGATAGGGAAAGACATAGGGTGTGTTCTATGTATACTGATTTTGACCTAGTTGATGCATGAGGATATCTTAGCAAGAATACATAATATATTTCATGCAAATTTAAAAAGGAAAATTAAACTTATATTTTAAATATACATGGAATCTGATATTCACATATAGGCACAGATTCCAAAGAGCTTTTAATCTTTGGTAATATTAGGTTTAGTATTGCCTAATGAGTTTTTTTAGGGGGTATTGCTGAGAGATCCTATACGTTTATCAAAAGTTATGTATGATTAACAAAATGTTCATGAGTAGGACAAAAAACAACAAATGAATAGGACAACATATATGAATATTCCTAAACAGGAATTAGTGTACAGGCAATCATAAGATTACACATTTTTTAACATGGGGGCTCAATGGACATATCTCATGTTGGATATAAAATAATTTAAAGCCCAATGTGCAAAAGATAAGTAAAGTATACATCAAAAGCCCATATAAGGTCCGTTGTTCATTTGCCATTCGACCTCCGCCAGGGCCTGGTCGGACGGAAACGCTCCGCCGGCTTTATTGTCGGTTCCTTATGTGTCGGAGCCCAGCAGTTTGGCGTGCCTTTCGACCTCAGCGCCTCGGAAGCCGGCGGCGGCGTCGGGACTCCTCGGCGCGCCGGAGGAAGGATATCTGTTGGAGGGTCGGTGTGTGCGCGCGGCTTTAAAAGAGGGGGCAGCGGAGGGTCTCCCGCACTCCGCCTCTCAACTTCGAAGGCCTCACGCGCCCCGACTCGCCGCTCACCGCTCCGCCGCCCGCCCCCTTCTCCGCGCGGGACGCTGCCCGGAGCGCTGCGGGGCGGGGGTGGAGGACGAGGAGAGCGGCCGGAGGCGGCGGCCCGGCGGCAGCGGCTGCAGCGGACGCGTGCGGCAGCCCCGGGAGCGAGCGCGAGCCGGGCGGGAGGGTGAGGCTGAGCCCCGCGAGACCGGAACGCCCGGGGCGGGGGCGGGGGCGAAACGGAGGGGGAGACGCGGGGAGCGCGCGGGACGCGGCCCGAGGCCGGGCGCAAGCCGGGGCACCGGGCGGCGGCGGCGGCGCGCGCCATGTCGTTCAGTGAAATGAACCGCAGGACGCTGGCGTTCCGAGGAGGCGGGTTGGTCACCGCCAGCGGCGGCGGTTCCACGAACAATAACGCTGGCGGGGAGGCCTCGGCTTGGCCTCAGCAGCCCCAGCCAAGACAGCCCCCGCCGCCAGCGCCGCCCGCGCTTCAGCAGCCCAATGGGCGGGGGGCCGACGAGGAAACGGAATTGGAGGGCCTGGAGCCCCAACACTTGGAGGCCTCCACTGGGGCGGCCGCCGCCGCCGAGGAAACCAAGGAGTTGCTGCTCCCCCAAGACGCGGTCGGCCCCACCTCGCTGGGCGGCGGTGGCTCGGGGGGCCCTTTGCTAGCGGAAAGGAACCGTCGGACTCTGGCCTTCCGAGGAGGTGGCGGCGGGGGTCTCGGCAACAATAGCAGTAGCCGCGGCCGCCCGGAGACCTCGGCGTGGCCCCTGAGGCATTTCAATGGGCGAGGGCCGGCGGCTGTGGATCTGGAGCTTGACGCGCTGGAGGGGAAGGAGTTGATGCAGGACGGCGCGTCCCTGAGCGACAGCACCGAGGACGAGGAGGAGGGGGCGAGCCTGGGCGACGGCAGTGGGGCGGAAGGCGGCAGCTGCAGCAGCAGCAGGCGGTCGGGCGGCGATGGTGGGGATGAAGCGGAGGGCAGCGGTGTGGGAGCTGGCGAAGGAGAGACTGTCCAGCACTTCCCGCTCGCGCGGCCCAAGTCCCTAATGCAGAAGCTACAGTGCTCTTTCCAGACCTCCTGGCTCAAGGATTTTCCCTGGCTGCGATATTCAAAGGATACTGGCCTTATGTTTTGCGGCTGGTGCCAAAAGACCCCTGATGATGGGGGAAGCGTGGATCTTCCGCAAGTGGGGCACGATGAGCTTTCTCGAGGGACCCGTAACTACAAGAAAACCTTGCTTCTGAGGCACCACGTCTCCACCGAGCACAAACTCCACGAAGCCAACGCCCAGGCAAACATCTAATACAAGATTTGTTTAAGAATTTTAAATTTGGGCAGTGCTGGAGATTGAATCCTGGACCTTACACATGCCAAGCAAGTGCCCTACCATTAAGGAATCAGAAATTCCATCAGAGGAGGGGTACTGTGACTTTAATAGTAGGCCAAATGAGAACTCTTATTGTTATCAACTTCTTCCACAACTAGATGAACAGAGAAAGAAAGACATTCTTTGTGATGTCAGCATTGTGGTGAGCGGGAAAATCTTTAAAGCTCATAAGAACATCCTGGTTGCAGGCAGCCGTTTCTTTAAGACTTTATATTGCGTTTCAAACAAAGAAAGCCCTAACCAAAACAATACTACCCATTTAGATATTGCTGCAGTTCAAGGTTTTTCAGTCATCTTGGACTTCTTGTATTCTGGTAACCTGGTGCTCACAAGCCAAAATGCCATTGAAGTGATGACAGTGGCCAGCTACCTTCAAATGAGTGAAGTTGTTCAAACTTGCCGAAATTTCATTAAAGATGCCTTAAATATAAGCATTAAATCAGAAGCTCCGGAGTCTGTAGTTGTGGACTACAATAACAGAAAACCAGTTAATAGAGATGGTCTGTCTTCACGGGATCAAAAAATTGCCAGCTTTTGGGCAACACGGAATCTTACCAATTTGGCAAGTAATATAAAAATTGAAAATGATGGTTGTAATGTCGACGAGGGCCAAATAGAAAACTACCAAATGAATGACAGTAATTGGGTCCAGGATGGTTCTCCTGAATTGGCTGAAAATGAATCTCAAGGTCAAACAAAAGTATTTATTTGGAATAACATGGTCTCCCAGGGAATTCAAGACACTGGCAAAACAAGGAGGAAAAACCAAACTACAAAGAGATTTATTTATAATATACCACCTAATAATGAAACAAATTTAGAAGATTGCTCAGCGATGCAGCCACCTGTTGCCTATCCAGAAGAAAATAAGACCCTAATCATTAAGGAGGAACCAGATTTGGATGGTGCTCTACTCTCAGGGCCTGATGGTGATAGGAATATGAATGCAAATTTATTGGCTGAAGCCTGCTCTGGTCAAGATGGAGGTGATGCTGGTACTTCACATGATTTCAAGTATGGTTTGATGCCTGGTCCATCAAGTGATTTCAAGTATGGATTAATACCAGGTACTTCAAATGATTTCAAGTATGGATTGCTACCAGGTGCTTCAAATGATTTCAAGTATGGATTATTGCCAGAATCGTGGCCAAAACAAGAAACTTGGGAAAATGGTGAATCATCTCTAATCATGAACAAATTAAAATGCCCTCATTGTAGCTATGTAGGCAAATACAGACGAACACTAAAAAGGCACTTGCTCATTCATACGGGAGTGAGATCATTTAGCTGTGATATTTGTGGAAAGCTGTTTACTCGTAGAGAACATGTAAAAAGACATTCCCTGGTGCATAAAAAGGATAAAAAATACAAATGTATGGTGTGTAAGAAGATCTTCATGTTAGCAGCCAGTGTTGGAATAAGACATGGATCTCGACGCTATGGTGTTTGTGTAGACTGTGCAGATAAATCACAACCAGGAGGGCAAGAAGGTGTAGATCAGGGGCAGGATACAGAATTCCCTCGGGATGAAGAGTATGAGGAGAATGAAGTAGGAGAAGCTGATGAAGAGCTGGTTGATGATGGAGAAGATCAGAATGATCCATCTAGATGGGATGAATCAGGAGATGTCTGTATGTCTCTGGATAATTAACTGACCTGCTACTATACTCCTCAAGGATGCTGCATTTGGACATAATATGAATCGACAATTTGGATTGTTGAACTTGAAGGCTTGCAAAATATGGTACATGCTGGATGGTAGTTATGTTGCTGTGAAAACTGTAGGGTCAAAGCCTTATAGCAAATATATATATATATATATATATATATATATATATATATATATTTGCACAGGACTATACAGCAAACAACCATGTGGTTGGATTACATGGAGTCCCCACATATTCAGTTAACAAAGTAAAATATTTTTTATTTATAGGATATACAGTAACTATTTGGGTACTATGAAAATATAGTACCTATCCTTAATAGAGCTTACATTCATGTGCCACTTTAACATGAGTGAAGAAAATCCATTTATGGAAGTACAGTGACAGTTGACCCAATCACTTTGTCCATCAAACCACTCAGGCTAGTTTGTACTAGTAGAGTTTTGTTTCTATTTTTATTTTTATTAATTTTATTTTTTTTAATACAGATTTTCAGTGAGGGGCTTTTTCAACCCCAATGGTTCTATTTTCTTGTATTTTTCCATTTTAATTTGCTTCATAACTTAAACCAAGTCTCTTCTGGTCTTAGGTATTTCTCAATTTTGTGCTGATGGGCATGTTTATAAGAACTGGAGAGGTAATTTATTGGAATGAACTAACTGACTTCCCCCAACCCTTCTTTCCTTTTTTTGACATGAATTTTACTACTTCACAAATGAAGAATGATGTTGCAGAGTTACCATGGTGAAGTTGACAAATACCACTAAAATGATTATGATTTATAAGTAACTTTCTCCTGCTGCTCTAATCTGATAAATGGTTACTATATGACGTTTTCTGACATGGTATTTGGTTTTGGGTATCTGTTACTTTGGCACTATTCTTGTTTGCCTCTTATTATTTTTGCCAGTGTACTATACCTCAGCCTTATTTGAAAGACAGAAATCTGATCAAAAAAAGTCAGAAACAATAAGTAAAATGATTTGTTTTATAATTTATCCTCCATGTCCAGTTTGGTTAGCTTGTTATGCAATATAAGTGAAATATCAGGTTTTTACTCCTGTGCCCTCCTTATCATTAAAATTAACGCAAAATGTTCATTCTCTTTTGTTTCATACTTACCGGATATTGAGTGTTTTGAAATTATGGTTAATTTATTTTTCCATTCTTCAAAGTCACTACACCTTGAATATAGTCTTACTAGTCCCCATGATTCAACAATCTACAAATGTCTTTATTTTATAAATAAAGTTTTGAGAGGCTTTATTAAGTTCTTTAGGGTACAAAGGAGGTGATATATTAAGTTGTAATTATTAGATTATTTAGCCTGGTGATGAATGAATTGCTATATGTGGAAGTCTCAGAAACATTTCACCTATTATTAATGTGGACATTTATCAGGAGCATAATATATAAGATTGAGGGACATCATTTTCAGCTTTCTTTTAAATAAAAATTGAGTATATTTTCCTATTTTATATCAGGTAACTAAATTATGTTAGCTGTGTGGAAATTTTTGCAAAGATGCTTTGACAGATAAATTCTTTTGGTGCTCCATCTAATCAAAGTTGAAAAGTTGATTTTTTTTTTTTTTTAAAGAGACAAGCTTTTTCATTGTCTCTGATTTCAGTAGAATAATGGTTTAATGTTAGTGATGTTTCTGCTTGGGTAAATCAGAAATAAAAGGTTAGTTACATGGTAACTAACTTTTTGTCATCTTTATTACAGTTTCCTCATAACTATAAGCCTGACAGATGAACAGTTTTGGTTTGATTTTTTTGTTTGTTTAAAACTGAAGAGTACATCTTATTCTCAGTGTTCTAGACAAATAAGTAAAATGTAATTCTAGTGAGGTCCAAAGTAGAAATTAGTTGGGCAAAGATACTATGAATGAAAAAGTATTTTAAGCGTAAAATGTTCTGCTTTGTGAATAATGTAAGTATAGTATAAAGATTTCTTTCATCCCATTTATCCCCTTCCTTTAAAATAAACCATAGTTTACAATCGGTAGATCTGTCTATATATAAATATATATTAAAGAGCAAAGATAAATATCTAAAAAAAATCACCTAAGTCTGCTTTATTAGACTATAGTTCACTTATTGCATAGAAACTGGACTTGGCTTTACATTCTTAATGTACTTTTACTTTTCCTCAAGATATGAACTTATTCTCTTGAAACTGAATTTCCTTTTATTACTTAAATCATTTATGTATATCTGGTAAATTATGACCAAATTTTTTGTTAGATTGCATACAGTAAATTGAAATACATATGTGGTACACTACAGGATTGTTGTGCATTTGTTTTGGTTTTAGTTGGAAACAAGGTTTGATGTAGATGGTTTGTTAATGTTAATTTAAAATATTCTAATTGTCCATTACCTTCAATGTTGTGTTGTGACAGATTTGGCTATATTTTTAGTCATCTGAAATATGATACTTTAAAAGTTTGTTTTTAGGTAATCCAAAGGAAAAAATGTTTATACTCTTGAATATATTAGCCTCAGCCTATATAAAAATTTCTTTGAAGTAAACATTTTACCAGAAAAAAAAAAAAAGCCCATATAATCTTATAAGAATATAGATTAGTGCATAAACTAGGTATACGGACAGCAGTAAAACTAGGGTTACTATTTGATATTGAATGGGTTATGTGTGAGTAGGAGAAAATGATTGTGTATTCCAGGAAATGTGAATATTACTATTATTGCACTTGTGAACATATGCATTAGAGTCCACATACACACACATTTTCATTGCTCTTCTGAGTAGACTGTTACTCATATATTCAATATCTCATAATTTGTGGACTGTACATACATGAGACATGGGTCTATCCTAAAATAACATCAGTATATGTCATGGGTAATTTAATTGATAGCATTGAAACTACACATAACTATTCTTATTAGGGCATATGCTTTCATGCATATACTGATTTAGTGATGGAGGTCTGGTTAGGTTGCATTTCTATTTCAGTCCAAATTTATGCTGAGGGTTGTGATAAAGAATTGGTACCAACCAACATGAAAATATATATGTACAGGGTAATACTTGTTCTGACACAGGTTTCATTGTGAGGAGAGGCAAGGTAGTGTGCATTTTTTACCCTTGAGGATACATGGATAAGAAGTAAAATGGATGTGTCACTAGTTTGGAAAGACTTACCAATCAGAATGGAAAAAAATAAAAGTCAAAATTCCTAAAGCCTCATATGGTCTAACTGTATTTTTTTTGTACAGAAGGTTCAGTTGTACCAATAATATCAGGAATTGTGGACAACAGTTAGGAGGGCTCGGGTTAGGGTTAATGATTGACTATATCAATGATAAAATATGAGAATGCAGGAAATGATTTTACCAGCATGTGTTCCACAAGTCTTCTTGGTCTTGAAAGATCTTTTTCAAGCTACTTCAATTACTCATTCAGCATTCTGTAGGCAACTGCCTTGTGCTAGGCATCCTACAGGATTAGAAGCTGAGGGACTCAGAGTCCACAGGGGAAAGCATGGATTCTCATTCTAATGAGATTTAAAACCCCTTCAGGGACAACTAAAAAGCTCTTCCTATGTTTTCACCAGATGAGCACAGCCAGTGAGTGCTCTGCACACCTGACACATTTTGGTGATTGGCCAATCTTGAGTCCCACTACACTTGCTAAACTGGCCTGTTTGGATGACTGACTTCTACAGAGGGCAAATCCTCTGTAAGGAGAAAGAGGAGTGCAGTTCATTCCAGGGGGGACTGGTGGCTCATTTCTTGGTCTGCAGCAAGCACTGGTTTTGGTGGGAACATGCCAGTGACTAGAGAGAACCTGGCCAGGTCAAGAAAATGCCCAAACCTCCACAGGCACCTCCTCCCAGTGCAGAGTCCCTGGCTGCCTGCCTCAGGACAAATTATGCTGCTGAGTCCTCACCCAGGCCCATTCCCAAAGCTTCTCAAAAATGAATCCTAAAGCTGCTAGACAGTGGGATGCAGATGACACACTGCATTTCTGTTTTCTTCACCATATCCTTCTTGTAATGTGTGGAGCTTTTCCTCCACACATTATGGTTATGATGTTACCTACAGCCTCCCCTTTGCCCCCTGATCAGACTGGCATTTCTGCTTGTCCTGAGAAAATTTTGGACTTTAAGGAAAAACTTTAAAATTAAAGTCTCAAGTAAGAGTGAAAAAAAAAAACTGTTAAAATGAAGAGCTCCAGCCTCACAATGCCCAAGTGCCCTTTCTCCAGAGACCTGGTCTCTGGATGGTGCTCACCTCAGCCGGTAGATGCCTCCCTCTCACCTGGGCACCTGTGACCTTTTCCAGCCCAAACCGCATCCCTCAAGTTTATGAATAATCATACAGGCCTCCCTGGGCAGGCCACACTTCCTCATGAATAATCATCTAGGACTTCCTGGGCCTGAGAGGCTTCCTTATGAATAACACAGTTTCTCTCTGCTGTTTTCAGGAGTGGAGGAGGAGCTCAGTCTTGTGAATATGCAAAGGAGGGGCCAGTGGCAGATAAGGCTCCCCTACCCAGGTGGCCCACCTCACCACCATCAGCCTGTGTGTATAAACTCTATCCTGTGTGTATAAACTCTAGTGCAGGCTCCAGAACCCTCCAGCATCCGGGCAGTATCTCCTGCCATTAGGAGTTTTGAGTCTCCACTTTAGGGCTTGAGGGACATGCACGGAGCTCCTGATGCCTCAAGAGCCATGAGCGACCAGGGGCCTGCACCCAGTTCAGGGTGCCTGGAGAATCTTGCCCCCCAGGCCTGCCCCTCCTGGAACTTCCTGAGGTACTGCCTGCCTGCCAAGTTGAGGTACCAGGATGGGTGCTGTCTGCTGCAGAGAGAGCCCAGAGAGAGCCCAGGCCAGTGGGGTTGGGACATGCTAGAGCAACAGGGGCAGGGTCTCCTCACAGTATATTCTGCTTGTCCAAGTACATATTTTTCTCCCTTTGGAACTTCCTTCCCTAAACTCCCTTGCACCTCTGCAATGGGATTCCCTGAGACAGTGGAAAAAAGACTGGGCTTCTTGACACCTGGCTTTATTTTGTTCCTGAAGTAAAGGGAAAAAAAGATCCAAGCTTCTGACAACTGGAGTTAGAACATAATGAATAAAACTGCTATTTACAATGAAATTTTCCTTTAATGCAGGTTTTCACAACCTCAGCAATAGGGCCCTCCTTCTTCCCAGTCATGGCAATCAAAACTGTCTCCAGACTTAGCCGTATCACTTTCAGTTTAGTACTGCTTAGATCCTTTACTTTTTGGAGGTAACTGCTTTTTAAGCTTCAACCACACCCTCCCTGCTATGTTGTTGTGCCTTACCACAGGCACCAAAGCAATGGAGACAACTGACCATGAACTCCTCTGACATCATGAGCCAAAACACATCTTTCCTCTTTGTAAGTTGTTTTCTCAGGTATGTGGATTACAGCAATGGAAAACTAACAGAAGTTGCCATGTGGTTTGTAGAGGGAAGGGCAGGCTGGGGTATTTACATGTGTTTATATGAATGTGATTCTGGAGTCCTCACATTTTAAGCATCACTGAGAAGAAAAGAGATGTGAAATTACCCAGAGAATGGAAGTTTTGAATGAAGCCTGTGTGTATAAACTGACTTATTTAAAACTTTCTCAAGAGAGAAAGGCAAAGATAAAAGATTGTCAATTTGGCTGAGCTTCTGAACTTTGTTTATTCTTTGGTGACTAAAGGAAAGCCAGTCAATATGAAACAGTTTTCAACTAAAAGATAGAAACAAAGCTTCTGCTACACAATGCCACTCTACAAAATATAATTCCACATGTAGTTAGCAATTTATCATGGCCTTCATGCAATCCAGATTTGCATATCAATTTCTGGCTCCTTTAAGTTGTCTTTCTGGATTGGCAGAAGGACTTCCATATGAATCATGTACTTGCAGAAAAGCCTAAGATTTAATAAACTGGAACAGGAAATTATAGGGGCTGTAAGTAACAGGCTGCTCCTGACTGCTTGATTGCCTAGAGGATACCTCTACCCCTCTGAAGTTAAGTGAAAAAACTTCAATTTTACTCTGGGATACTGTCTTGGGTGAAATTCCTCATCTTTCTTGGATTGTAGTCACACTATACCTATGTCTCCCTCTTTGTTCACATTACTTCTTCCCTTCTTTTTATGTTCTCATTTTCTGCTATATCAAAGATTCCTCTGTCATACTCATATAATATCACTTTTGTTGGATTTAGGCCAGACCAAGATAATCCAAATGGTTTCTTAATAGAAAAATCTCAATGTCTTCACATATGCAAAGATCCTTTTCTCAAAGAAGTTAAAATTTACCATATCAAGGTTTGAGATGAGAAAATATCTTTATGGAATTGACAATTTGGCCTACTATAGTCATCCTCTGGCCTTTTAAAATTCATCTTATGTGCAAAATATATTCAACATGTATTAAATATATCAATCCAGACGTCCCCAAAAAATCTCAACCAGAATCTCATCTCTTTATCATCATCTCTAAACCATCATCTCTGTATCATAAGCTCAAAAGCCATAATCTCATCATTTAATGCATTTAAATGGGTGAAACTCTGGATATGATCCAAATTGAGGTAAAATTATTTTCCACTTGTGGACCTATGAATCTAGAAAGCAAATCATTTGCCTTCAAATTATGTTAGTAGGAGTGATAGAGCATATATATATATTCCATTTCAAAAAGAAATTATATGTAACAGAGGTTCACCAGTATCAAGTTTAAATCTAGCAATATAAAAATTCTGTTAGGTTTTAAGGCCTGGAGGGTAATCTATGACTTGCAACTCTCCTTGCTAGAGTCAAAGATCGACCCCCAGGCCTCAGATTCCATTTATTTTATTCACTCTTCCACTTGCTCCACCAGCATCTGCTTTCAAGTCCATTCTACTTTTTTCTTAAAGGTTCACAAATATTTGCAGCTTAATGGCTCAACATCCTTAATTCTTGCCTAAAGAATTTTGACATCTAAAGATTTCTAATATATGCCTGAATTCTGTTTCTGTCAGTCCGCAAAAAAAAAAAAAAAAAAAAGAAAATCTGTTTTTATTAGTTGTATTTCTGTACTAAACCATTCTCAAAACTCCACTTGTATGTCTGTATGCATCACAAAGATACACATTATTAGAAAGATCAGTGCTCCACCGAGCTTTCTTTGATATCACCATTTCTATTTTTGGCTTCTGATAAAAATCTTTAAACAGATCCATGATTCAAACATTTTCAGTATAAAGTTAACCAGCTTGAGTCTTTTTTTTCATGATTTTGTTTTTATAATTTTATTAATAACACAAATGGTTAATGGAATCACCAACTTGAATGGCTTAAATTAACTATCCGGTGGAAAAGTATTTTCCATATTATCCATCTTACCAATGATTGTTCATAAGCTGGTTAAAAATGTCATCTTGGACCAAGATAAATCTAACCCTTACAATCAGCCATTATATCTTTAAAAAACAAGCAAACAGTACAATCAACAAACACATGAAAAAATGTTCATCATCACTAGCAATTAAAGAACTTCAAATCAAAACCACTCTAAGATTTCATCTCACTCCAGTCAGAATGGCAGCTATTATGCATACAAACATATAAGTGTTAGTGAGGATGTGGAAAAAAAGGTACACTCATACACTGCTGGTGGGAATGCAAATTGGTACAGCCAATATTAAAAGCAGTATGGAGATTTCTTGGAAAACTGGAAATGGAACCACCATTTGAACCAGCAATGTCTCTCCTCAGTCTATAACCAAAAGACTTAAATACAGCATCTTACAGGAATACAGCCACATCAATGTTTATAGCAGCATAATTCATAATAGCTAAGTTGTGGAACTAATCTAGATTCCCTTCAATAGATGAATGGATAAAAAAGTGACATATATACACAATGGAATATTACTCAGAAATAAAAGAGAATAAAATCATGGCATTTGCAGGTAAATGGATGGAGTTAGAGAAGATAATGCTAAGTGAAATTAGCCAATCCTAAAAAAAAAAAAAAATCCCAAATGTTTTCTTTGATATAAGGAAGCTGATTCATAGTGGGATAGGGAGGGGGAGCATTGGAGGAATAGACAAATTCTAGATAGGGCAAAGAGGTGGGATGGGAAAGGAGGAGGCATGGGGTAATTAATGATGGTTGAATGTGACGAATATTATTATCCAAAGTACATATGTGAAGACAGAAATTGGTGTGAATATACTATGTATACAACCAGAGATATGAAAAAGGAGCTCTATACATGTAATAAGAATTGTAATGCATTCTGCTGTTATATATAAATAAAAAACAAAATAAATTTAAAAAAGCAAACAAACAATGTCACATTTATTCAACTTTTTAAAACAAGTTGCTTGCTGCATTAGAAGTATATGGCTGACAAAGAAATATGAGATAAAAATTTGTTAAAGTGTCCATTATTAATGCTTTTCTGATGGGCAGGACTTATACTGATGTATCAATAATACATTTTGAAGAAAAATTTAAAAAATACCCTTGTTTATTTCTTCAATTTCTTACCCCTTAAATGTTCACATTAATAAATCTTACAGTCCATGTGAAACATCTTAACACATGAGTTATGCAATGTTCACCATGGCAAAGGGAAGACCAAGAGCCAAAGGCCTGTCAAGCTGAGAAAATCTACACAGTCCTCTTTCTCTGCTTTATTGACCTGGACACAAGTACATATGCCTGGAAACAAAAGACAGAACCTTGAAGTATTTCCACAGTGATAACAATTAGCTTCCCCCTCAAATAAAAGTAGCCATGCCATCTCAGTCCAGCCACACAAGAAAGGACAGGCAGCTCCTGGAATGTCAGCAGTGGTCCCCAGCTCTGTCTTGGGTCATGGCACAGGTGGTCATCTCCACTGTCATGCAGCCAAGGGGTCAATAGTGGACACTTTCACACAGAAGGCAGTCTGGTGGCTTCCATCTCTACAGCATGCTTTGTTCCAGTATTTACAATGCATTTCAGTGAGCCATTTGCTCTATTGCACATCCCCATCAGATGACATTCAGGGATTCAGTAGATCATCACCCTGAGTGTCTGTGAGAAAAAGGCTTGTCCTTGCACAAACTTTGGACAATTCATCAGCGGAGAGAAGTTTGTCTGTGGCACACTGCTTGGAGGAGGGCCCAGGACTGGCCATTTTTCTGGTTCTATCTTCTCATTTTCTCACCTGCAACTTCTATTTCTTTGCTGTCCTTCAGGGCCTCTAAAATGAGGTTAAAGTTTGTTCTGAGAGCCAATCAGGGAAATAGGCAAGAAACCTTGCTCATCCATCTTTCTCTGACAAAAAAGTCATGTTCCAAGTTTTCTCTACTGAAGTAATATTCAATTCAATGCTTAATATACTCTAAGAAATGCTTCTTCCACAGGATACACCTGTACACCCATACTGTCATAATAGTAATACATCATACTGGCATTAATTTCTGTTTGAAATGGCTGATCTGTCCTTTCACCATGTTGTCGGTAACCATATGAATAATCAAAGTTCACTCAAGAGTTTCCTCTGGCTCATCTTGTTCCCATTTTGGTCCTCTTCGTCAACTTCTGAAGGAACCTCAGATATTACCCCCCTCACTCCTCACACTGTATACTTTATCCTGATCATCATCTTTTTTTTTTTTTTTCTCTCTGTCTCGCCTCCAACTTCCTGTGTCTTTCTCCTGTTATTATGGGAAGACTTGTTTGCTTCAGGTTGACACTGAGAGCTGTTCTGGGATCCAGATCTCTCCTGACTCTCTGGTCTTACATCATCTAACTGCAGCAATACCCACTTGTGCTTATTGGCTCTCTTTCCTTGAATGCTTGACTGGGCCTCATCGTTACTGGCATTTTCAATGGGACCATCTAATTTTGTTTCCCAATTTTCTTAATCTCACTGTTACTCCTCTTTTCAACCTTCTTTTCTTTTTCTTTTGTAATTTTTGGCTTCTTATTTCTTTGGCTGATGACACTTTGAGACTGAAAAAAAGGTTTTTTCAATGCTAACTCTCCTGGTGTTGGCCAGTTTGCCATATCGCTGAAATCACTGGCCTCATTGGAATTCATTGAGTTTTCCTGTTTTTATAACTTTGCCTGCCAGGTCTCCAGCGCAGGCTTCGGCTGCCAGGTGGAGGCAGGGGACTAGTGCTGGGGAGGCTTTTTCGTCCAGGCCTTCTCCTTGGGCGGCAGCGGCTTCTCCCCAGGGCCAGCCAAGGTCGGTGGCTCCCTATCAACAGGGCCCCTGGCGCATGCTAGGGGCAGCAACAGCGGCTGCATAGGCATGGCCACCAGTGGCACACTGTGGCCCAGCACCTGTTCAGGCTCTCCACGCGTTCCCGCGCTTGTGGAGGACCTCGCTGACTCCTTTCCCTCCCTTTCTGGCTAGGGCAATTGCTCCACCAACAGGCTCCCCAAGGCCATCAGAAACTCCCTCTCCACGCGGCCATGAGCAGGTCCTCCCTCCCGAGAGGGAGCGGAGGACACTGGGGGGAGAGCAGACATCCTTCACCCACCCAGGTCTCCCCTGATAGAGGGCGCTCAGAGCCAGGGGACTGGGCTGCGCATCTCTGTGGTGGCCAGGATGCTGAGAGTCCACCCGTGGCTGCAACTGAGGCCAAGGACATGCCAGATGCCCAGGCCGGGAGTCGACCAGCTGGACTCTTGGTCCTGTCACCAGAGTGTACTTTTCCAATGATGAATTTTCTTCTTTTAATGTTCTTCACAATTTGGACAGGCTTAGATCTTCCCCAATTATCAAGTGTTTTTTTTTTTTTTTTTTTTTTTTTAATTTTAGCTTAACAGTTCCTTTCTCAAATTGTTTTTTGTTTTCTTATATTTTATTTTGATACCCAGCAAAGAAAACTCAGGTTGTTCCCTTAACACTTTCCTTGGAAATCCCTTCAGCTAAAGTTCATCACAAATTCTGCTTTGCATAAAAAAAAAAAAAAAAAAAAAACTCAGACAAGTTTTGATCACTATATAATAAGAGTTATCTTTCCTCACATTCCGAATTATACATTTCTCACTTTGCCCTTAGGTCCACTCCTGCTGTGTATTAATACTCATAGTTACACTAATATTCTGTTTATGGCATATGTGTATCTTCTAAGGCACTAGAGATTTCTATCTAAGCTCTCAACAGATCAGTTTTGGAATTCATGTCTACCAACAGTCTCTTTAAAAAATCTAGACTTTTAATCGTGATTCTCCAATTTCTCCCAGCCTTCACCTTTTATCCAATTCTAAAGTCACATTAATAATTTCTGGCCCTTCAGGATCTCTGTATTATTTCTTTTATAGCTGACAACATTGGAAGACATCAGTTCTTCTCCATATATTTTCTTCTGTCTGCCCCCATTTTTTCTCCTCTTATCTCTTATTCTGGGTCATCTATTTATCTCAAGACCTTTTATTTTTTAAACATACAAAGATGGTGTTTTCCTTAACAGTGAAATGTATATGGATTCCAGAATTTGGACATGTAGACAATACACTGAAAGCCACCATTCCATCCACTTGAGGTAGAAGACACCTGTGTGAGAGGACATGGAGTTTGCCTAGAGGTTGTTGAGATAGTAATCTGACTACAATGAAAACCTGTCCAGTGTTGTAAACTATTAGAAAGATTGCCCAAAGCAATCTCTCTGCCATATTCATTGTATCTTGGCAGAATTATTCATTTAGCTCCTATCAGCATCTCATGTCTTCCAGCCTGCAGCAACAGCTGTCTAACTCCTCTTTCTATTTTCCTATAATACAGGCATAACACTCTAGTAACTGTTATACTTTTAGTACATTCCAAGTTTCTTTCTTTATATAGCAAAGTCCTAAATGAGACAAACCATAGATATGTCTTAGCCCTCACTGTTTGATTTGTAAAAGAAATAATTAAATAAAAATAATTTATAACATTTAAATAGTGTTTACTATGTACTAAATGAGGTTAATAACTTCTACGTATTAATAATACTAACTTGAACTTCAAAAATTATCTTCATTTCATACATGAGTATATTAAGATAGGATGGGTTGAGTGTCTGGTGCAAGGTTGCAAACTCAGTAATGGTATGAAGGTAGTGAGGGGCAAGTTCAAAGATCAAAAAAAAAATGGAGGTCAAATATCAACTTTTACAAATTAGTTGTAAAAGGTCAGACAATAGATACTGATGTATTTGTGGTTTCCTAGTGTTCACATTAGAGTAAAATTAACCAGTAAGATTATGGGCTTCTTAACAATCCAGAAAGCACTCTCTGTTCAGTAAAGCTGCTTAGAAAATTAGCTAGAGACTAAGCCATTTTTGTCTGGGATCTCCTCAAATCCCTCTTCAGTGAGCCTCTCTTACTCTTCTGGACCAAATTGAATAAAGTTGGACAAGAGGCCTGAAATATGATCTGATCTCTCCATATGGAAGCATGTGAAGTGAAGAGCACATTTTCCTACCCACTCTCTCCCTGAGCTTCACTAGTCCTTTACTTCCGTTGCAACTTTTCATCGCTGCCCTGAACTGAATTCCCAGGTTCTCAGACTAGATTCCTTAGAGTTTTAGTGGCATGGTATTATTTTTATTTTTAAAGGAAAAGCTTCTTGATAAAAGGTGGTTCTGTTTTCAATTTTAAAATTTATATAACATGAAAATATCTGCTTTCTCATATTGTCTGATATTGTTAGTCTTAATCATTGGTTTTATTGATCATGATAATTATGCGAAAAATGAGTCTTTTATGATTTCTTATTCACAGCTCTGAACTTCAGAAGGAAAGCTCAGGAATCAATTATTCTTTGATTTAGATTATTTCTCTTACAATTTATCATGAATAAACATGTTTTTTAGGTGGAACAACAAGTCAATTTGTAATGTATTTTATATATTTAATGATTTTGCATATGATTATAAAATATATTAATCTAGGGCCTAAGGGGGGGAGGGAAATTCTCACATTGAGGAAAAGAGGAAAGAATATGATATAGATGAGAGAACTTTGTTGCACATAAATTTCAGAACAATTCAAACAATGAACTCTTGAACCCAGATTTTGAAGAGTTTTTAAAGACATCTATGCTAAAATGGCTGTTATTCAATACATACTTGTTGAAGGAATGGCTAGCAAATAATAATAAATCACTTTTTAAACAATCATGTCTCCCTACTTGGGATGTGTTTTCCTCAACTTTCATACTTATCCCTTAGGTCTCATCTTGAATGTCACCGTATCTGGAAAACCTTCCTGGCTTCCTGTGAAGTGAAGAGCACATTTTCCTACCCTACTCTCTCCCTGAGCTTACACTAGTCCTTTACTTCTGTTTCAACTGTTCATCACTGCCCTGAACTGAATTCCCAGGTTCTCAGAATAGATTCCTTAAAGTTTTAGTGGCATGGTATTATTTTTATTTTTTAATTTTTTAATTTTTATTTTACACTCCTGTATTTAACTGGCACAGAGAAAAAGGAAGTGCTGTTTTCCTAGATCTTCCATAAGAGGGATGACCTTTGTTCCTAGCTGTACTATATAGCCACAACTCTCTGTAATTAGCTCTACACAAAACTGCATCATTTTACCTAAGTAAGGTCTCATGAAATTCTAACTTCAGTAGATACTTTTGAACTCACATGAACATTTGATTTATATTATTAAGGTCAACATACTAATGCTATTTTTAATTTTCCACAGGTTTAGAAAATACTTTTATTTAAGATTGTAGATTTAAAAGCTCTGTGCTGAAGTGATTTTTTTTTTTAATTTTCAGCTTTATGGGATGCTTTTTTTTCAGTTTTTTTTTTAAATTTTTTATTGTTGGTTGTTCAAAACATTACATATTTCTTGATATATCATATTTCACCCTTTGATTCAAGTGGGTTATGAACTCCCATTTTTACCCCATATACAGATTGCAGAATCACATCAGTTACACATCCATTGATTTACATATTGCCATACTAGTGTCTGTTGTGTTCTGCTGCCTTTCCTATCCTCTACTATGCCCCCTCCCCTCCCCTCCCCTCCCCTCTTCTCTCTCTACCCCCTCTACTGTCATTCATTTCTCCCCCTTGTATTATTTTTCCCTTTCCCCTCACTTCCTCTTGTATGTACTTTTTTTATAACCCTGAGGGTCTCCTTCCATTTCCATGCAATTTCCCTTCTCTCTCCCTTTCCCTCCCACCTCTCATCCAGCATATGGGATGCTTTTTATGCAAGTAATTTGCCCTTATGTTCTTGGCCACACTCCTCTTTTCCACTGTTAATATTAGCAACTGCCACCAGCTGCTTCCCCTAACCTCATGGATGTCATAAAAGTTTTTTCAAAGCTAAAATATTTGGAAATTGAAAGTTAATATCATATGGGGAAAAGTAAAAGTTCTTATATGGGCAAAAATTTTCTTTAGATGTAGGGTTTGTATAAAAAAAAACCATGTTAATAACTGTGCAGTTTTGCAGGTAGACAAATAATTTCATTTTTCCATTTCTATAAAACTGGCTGAGTTGGAACGAGGTGGACATCACTACCCTAAGTACGTGTATGAAAAAGGCATGAGTGGTGTGAATATGCTTTACATGCAAGCAGAGAGATGACAAATTGTACTCTACAAATGTAATACGAATTGCAATGCATTCTGCTGTCATATATAACAAATTAGAATAATGAATTTTTAAAAAAGAAGCTGAAGGGATTTGGATATACTTTCACCATTAAGATTATTTAAAGAAAATTTCATTAGTTTTATATTTATATTTTATATTTATATTATTTTATTAAAATAAAAATGTTAATCAGAATAATTTTTAATTCATTAATACTGTTATTGGAACTCATAACTGATACAGGTCTAGGGCCTGAAAAATTAATCCTGAATTTAGAGCCATGATGCTTGCTTTCTTAAAGGGAGTTTTCCAGAGCATTTCAGTGGCTTCTAGGCTAACAAATTTTTTTTGGTATATCCAGATAAGTCCCAGATAATGTATTTACCCAAGAACACTAGCCTATTTATGAATTGACGTTAGTACATATATCAAAGTATATCTATGTATATATTCTGAAATCTTATAGAGCATTATTTAATGTAGTTTTAAAACATAGCCTTTAGAGCTGGGGTTGTAATTCAGTGGTAGAGCACTTGCCTAGCGCATGTGAGGAACCTGGTTTCCTGGTTTCAGCACCACATTTAAATAAATAAATAAAAGGTATAAAAAGATAGTATTTTATAAAGAAATATAATTTATTACTGTGTTCTCTTCATCTATTTTTTCACACAAAATAGTGCATTTGCATTTTTACTTAATTATTTTAGGCAAAACTCACTTCCACTTAGATAAAAAATACTATTTATTATTTTATGTAAGCAAAACTAAAAATCCTATTCAATGTTCAAAATCAAAGTTAGATCCTTATTATGATCTAGAAGTCTGACTACACATACATTTCAAATTTCTAAGAATTACATGTGTATATTAAATATGTACATGAAACTTACAACATGTAACTTATTTAAGGTCAGCTTGTCCTTATCCCATAAGGTCTTTTTTTTTTCTTACTTGATAAGTAAAATAAAATAGAAAAAAGATGATATTGTTAAGGTCATATTAATCTATAATAAGTTAGCTATTAATGTGCCAAATATTAAGTTCACCCCCCAAACTCATCATTTTTCATTTAATACAATCAGATAAATATGTTTGGAAGACAGAAGCCACCTAGGAAAACATCACTCTTGAATGCACAAATGTAGCATAAAGAAAATGGATATTAG